>NC_057861.1:653718223-653948223 GCF_019393635.1 Dromiciops gliroides
CAGGGAAACATTATATCATATAATTGTTTCTAATATTATATCTACATTTAGGTATACATACTCCTACAAGTCAAAATTTATTATACTTAAGATGCTCTTCTATTAAAATTATTATATATACATGTACACAGAAATATGCAATCTCATCTTAGTACAGAAGTATTTTAACTGTTATTCTCTTATTTTAACAATGACTATTAGTCATTGCATTTAAAAGTCATATTTTCTTTATATCCTTTAAAAGTCCTATACTTAGCAACATTTTATATATTGTGTTTATTGGCATTCCAATCCAGTTGAGTTAACCAGATCATTAAAAAAAGCAAATCTTGCACTGAATCCAACAAAAACTTATTGTCTAACATATACAAGGAATTGTTTTAGTCAGTAGCATGTTAAATATGGAAAACAATATAGTCTCTGACCTCAAGATGCTTACAATCTACTCGATGGACTATGGCATTCACAAATAGATATGATCAAAGTATAATTTAATAGGAGAGATCCAAAGTATTTTAGTAAAATGTGATTAAGAAGAATCATTTTTATCTGTCAGGGTTCAGTAAAGGTTGCATGAAGAAAACTAGGGTTGGCCTTGGATTTGAAGGAAAAGAAGGATTTCAGTAGAGAAAGGAGAATGTTTTAGGTATGAGGAAGAATTGGCATGAAGGTACTTAGAAAGTATAAGAAAGGATGAGAATGCAGAACAACCAGTAGGTCAGTTTAAACTAAAGATTAAATAAATGAAGCAATGTGTATTAAATAAGGCTGGGAAGCTAGATTATAGAGAGCCTTTCAACATCAGGCAAAGGGTTTGTATTTTATTATATATGCAGGAAGTAGGCAGACAGAGTCACCAAAGACTTGAACAAGAGAAATGACATGATCAAGTGAGTGTATTCAGATGATTCCTTTATCAGCAGTTGTAAAAATGGATTAGAGACAAGAGAAAGAAGAGGTGGGCAGATCACTTCAGATGCTATTATAGTAAGTCTGGTCAAGGCATAGCAATATGCATGAAGAGGAGCAGGCAGATCTGAGAGAAACTGTCAATGTATTAGCTGTACAGCTTAAAGGTGACTGGGAGAGTGGAAGTGCCATCGACGGAAGCCGGCAAAATGGGAAGAGGGTCAGGTTTAGGCAGGAAGATGTTGATTTTAGTTTCTGGTTATGCTGAATTTGAGCTGCTGATCAAATATTCAGGTAAAGATGTCAACAGGCCTTTGAAGATAGAGGACTGAGGTGCAGGGGAGAAAATGAAGATGAAAAAATAGAGCTGGTAGTCTTCTGCATAAAGATGAAGACTAGGGGCAGCTAGGTGGTGCGGTAGATAGAGCACCGGCCTTGGAGTCAGGAGGACCTGAGTTCAAATGCGGCCTCAGACACTTGACACTTACTAGCTGTGTGACCCTGGGCAAGTCACTTAACCCCCATTGCCACCCACCCACACACACACACCCACACACACACACACACACCCCAGATTAAAAGATGAAGACTAAAGCATTTGTTACAGACATGACCTAGGGAAAGTTTATAGAAAAGAGAGGAGTGTGGTCCAGGCAGAGCTCTTTAGGCACACCTGATGCAGGAAAAGGGTGATGAGCTAAGGAAGTTAAAGAGGAAGGAGTGCTTAGACCACTAGGAGGTGACCCTGGAGAGATAAATTAAATGCAATAAATTTGATTAATTTTGTGCAACTAGTAAGTGAGATATAGTATGGCATAGCGGGTCCTGTATTGATTAGAAGACTTATGGTTATAAGGTCTGGATTTGAAGACTTGAAAAGCAGCTCTGTCAGTGTGACCTTGCATTACCTATTCTGATTGAGGATCAATTGAGATACATGTTTGTAAAGTGCTTTGAAAGCCCTGTGAAAGTGTAGTCTATAGTTATTAGAGCATGAAAATTATTGTGAAATTTGATTCAATGGCCAATGCATAACCTACCTAAACAAACACAGCATATTGAAAGGAAAGGCAATATGGAGAAATTAATACTTTTATACTGACACTGGAGACTAAAATATTCAGCCCACATTGGTTACTAATATAAAATCAAAACAGAATCATGCAGTAGAAATAATGCTAGATTTGAAACCAAAGGAACTAGGCTTATACCTTAGCTCTGCCACTTTCTAAATCTGGCCATTTGTCTCAGTGGATCTCAGTTCCCACAACTGTAAAATAAGGAGGTTGGGCAAGATAATCTTTGAAGTCTTTTCCCACTCTTTTTTTTTGGGGGGGGGGGAAGAAATGAAGGTTAAGTGACTTGCCCAGGGTCACACAGGTGGTAAGTGTCAAGTCCCACTCTTAATGTATGGACTATCAGTCTCTAAGTATGAAAAAGATAAAAACCCTTTAAATTTGCTTTAAATAATTGTACACAGAGCTCATTTCAAGAACCAATGGTTTACTTAACTGAATGCTAAGTAAACCTATGGCAGGAGGGCATGACAAATCCCAATGACCACTCAAAGACCTGCACGTGTGTCATTTAAACTCTCAGGTATCCCACAGGTTTTGGTAGCCCCAAAGACTGCCTCCAGTTCAACATTTATTCAACCCAAATGGACGGACCTGCAATGAATATATCACATGTGAAAACATTACACCATAAAAATCCTTTTATGAAGTTCTCCTTTTAAGAAGTTTTCTCTTTACATGGGTGTGTCATTCTTAAGTCCCATCTACTTTTCCATATGGGATATATGATACAGTAAAAGTTCCTTCCATCTGGTGCCTTGGAAAACATCATGAAAAGGTTTTACTGTACGTCTTTGATATTCTTGATACTTCAGACATCCTTTTGTCAATAGAGAAATGATCCCAACATTTGAACCTTGCAAATAATAATTTATCTTAATAGCCTGGCTCCAGGTGTAAGGTGCAGAGTCAGGGTAGATGATAGAGCAGATGGTGTTACCAGACAGATACAGTTCTAGCCATACCTATTTTGATGCAAATTTTCATGTGGAGGCAACCTATCTTGTAGCTGTGAAGATCATTCATACCCCTCCCTTTATTTCATAGATATTTTCTTGGATAGCTCAGCAAGGCCATGGTTTAACATCTTATAAACAGAAGGAAAACGGAAACAGATTTTTCTGTTCTGGTGATACAACTCTGAAATAGGTGTTTGCTTCTCTTTATCATGCCAGATAAGCCATATGAAATAGAATACATATGGGGGTGGGGGGAAAGACACACTCCTGAGTGTTTGTGTGTACCACATACAGAAGATTTATGCAAAGATATGGACAAAAGAATGACCAGTACTAGTCAAGGGAATGCCCAGAACGATGAGATCACAGATTCACTGACTTAATGGAAGGTGAAGAATTACATTGGAAATTCCATCATGATCTTTTTATTCAAAATGACTTTATGGGTAGCTTCCTGAAAATAGTCCTCTAGGGGCTAAAAATTATCTTTGGATTTAGACCAGAGGAAGAATTTTAAAATAAGTTGTTATGGAATCTGATTCTGTATTTGCAGATGTGGTACACATTTTCCCCCATGTCAATAATTTTTTTTAAAAGAAAAGGAAAAAAAAAGGAGGTATTTCCATAATTTTCATCAATATTGCATTAATTCAATTTATATCATTATAAAATTATGATGGGTCTGGGCAGAGGTCAACCCTTACTTGCTTTTTGTCATTATCTGTTTCTTTGATACTTCAAAAATACACGATTCTGCTCCAATCTCTGACACAGATCCCAAACATTCCATTCCTTAGTAAACAGTTTTAATGAAATTCTGTGGCCAAAAATATTCACTGCCTAGTTGCCAAAGCTCTGGAGATAAACCTCTCTGAACTTAACTAGGCTGGGTCCTCTGAGATCTGTTTGTGTATTCAAATTAGCAGCATAAACAAAACTACAGGTAGAATGTTTAAAATTCTTTAAAACAAGAACTGCAACAACAATAAACCAACAACCCACAAACAACTGTGACAAAGAATATCATAGGGGGTTTCTTCAATTTAATTATAGTATTAGATGTGTCTTGAAACTGTTTCTCTAGTTTATCTACCCAATTTTTATGATCTGGGGCAAGTCATTTGCTCTCTCTGGGACTCAATTTCTCTATATGGAAAATAAGGGGGCCTGGCTAGATGTTGTCTTAGGCAAACTGTGGGGCGACACTCCCTATGGGGTCACATAACAATGTTGGGTTCCTGAAAAATTTGGCAACAGTAAAAGGTTATGGATATAATTGCACATGTATAACCTATATCTTATTTCTTACCTCCTGGGGGAGGGTGAGGAGTGAGGGAATGAGGGATAGAATTTGGAACTCAAAACTTGAAATAAAAATGTTTATTTAAAAAAACCACATACACACAATTAAACCTGTGCATTAGAAAGGGGGGGGGGAGAAGCTATGTACACATATTTAATATATCTATTTAATTGGGGTCCCATAAAAATTTCTTGGGCACTAAAGGGGTTGAGTGGAAAAAGTTTAAGATGCTCAGTTCTAAGGTGACCACTAGCTCTAAAATTCTCTTAATTTAAATGCCTTTTCAAACAATCCTAAAATACTTTGAAATCACACATTTACATATAAACAGTTGATATGCTAATTATAAATCCTTCTTTTGTCTTCATTATAGTAGGTCCCCTAAGAATCTACATTTGCTGAATACTCTAAATTTACTCTCACTGGATTTAAAGGTAAAAGAAAAATTTGACAGTTCATTTGGTACAATAACTTTGTTTTACAGATAAGGAAACCGAGGCAGGGAAAGTAAGGAATCTGCCCTTCATGTGAATCACTTTGTTTAATGACATTTTGTCATACTTTTCACTAATTCAGCCCTGTCCTCCCTTTTAGTTCGAAGTACTCAGATTCTCTTTCTCTATATATGAAAATACACATGTGCATTTTCATATATAGGTATATGAATAAATATAAGTATGTGAATAAATGAAGGTTTTCAGAATTAGAAATAACTACCTTTCATTAAAAACACACAAAAGACATGTATCCTCAATATAATGTAGGATTTTGCTTTTAAAATCCTGAAAATATTTTAATGACCTTTTCTTTTTTTTTTTTCTGATGAGTTGGTTTGTGCAGAATTTATATGCATAAGGGGAAGGGGCCCTAAAAAGTATGTATGACTGAAGGGACCTAATTGCTCTGCATAATTAAAATGTACAACTTCAACACCTCAAGTTCCATTTATACAATTTCAAAAGAGATTTCTGTTTATCACTCTGGTCTACAATAGCATCCATTCTGCCTAGAAGGCAACAAAGGCGTGTTAATGACATTTACCCCTCCTAATAAGAGTCATTCACACTTCACTGTTATGCCTTGTTATTACTTGGGACAGGCACTAGCACCTCATTGAAAGATTGGAGCTGCAAGGGAAAAGATTCCCTAGAGACACTTCAGACTTCAAGGAAAGCACTAAATCAACGGATGCTAGATAGATGACAAGTTGGATTCTCAAGGGCTCTTACTAGTTCTGAGGTCTCAGTGGCCTGGGATCTATGACTGCCTCAAGCCAGCTCTGACACACAGCCAATCAGAATCATCTTTCAATCCCAGGCTATAGGGACTGCAGTGTTTTGAACTAGGGATAGTGGGGAGTAAAGGGGAAAGAAATTAAATCCATTCAGGTGCTTGGACTCTAGAAGGATCCAAATGCCTTGAACTATCTCAGTTAATCTCAATCAATGTGTGGCTGAATGAATAATACACTGACCTTTTCACCTAAGAGACCACAATATGAATCCAACCTGAAGTCTCCAAGGGATCAATGGACAGAGATGTTCATATTTTAAAGCGGTAAAGCTCTGCAAAAAGAAAAAAAAAGTTGATTTCCGTGGTTTTGGCCACAGCATCAGCCCAGCTTCCCTGGCTCGGCTATTAGGAATTGGAGACTTGATTAAGTATTGAAAAGCTCCCAGGATTGCCCCTTTGGATCTCAAAATCTGGCACCAGCCCATGGCTACTGGAGGTAGACATTTCCTCACGTGTCCATATGTGTCAGTGATACAACAATGACTAACTCAATGGGGCATGCTTGGCTTGCACCCCAACCCTGGCATAGAAGTTAGGCCATTCCAAAATAAGTAGCTACTAATTAATCTTTCACATGAAATTTAAAGATCTGGGAGGGAAGGGGGGTGTTTGGTGCTCTTAGATATGCCTATAAAGACAGAGGTCTTAAAGTATCTCAGTTCCTCAAACTTGTGGCTTACCATAACTCAAAAAAACTGAGAAGACTGAATTTCTCAGGGCACCCTAGAGAAAGGTTGCATATACCACAGTCTAAACTTTGTGAAGTTTCTCCTGGTCTGTCTCTTAGCAACATTTAACTGCTGGCTATAGTCTGTGTTTCTATTCTTTCTGCTCATTTTACTAATGGAATTGGGCAGAGCTGCCTGTCATGTACAGGCTCTTCATTCAGTAATGCATCCCACTGAGGATAGCACTTTTAATGCAATGTGGACCAAAACAAGAGAATGACTGCATCTATTTGGACTGCTTTTTATAAAGCCACAAAAAGAATATTAAAAAAAAAAAAGAGGCCAAAAAAGTGCAGCAAAAATTCCAACATACTGAAATAAAAATAGAATATATAGTAACTGTATTACTCATGCTAACCAAAAAGCTAACGCCATCATCATTATTAACTTTGTTCCTGACATGCCATAGCTTGAGAATGAAATTGATCGCTTAAATAAACTAGGGTAAAACACTCTTCTTGTGAAAAGAGCGCAAGGCCCTCAAAACTATCCCTTTCTGAGGACCAAAATGTGAACCACCTCCTATACCCAAAGTCATTTCTTGGAAGAAAAACATTAACTTTCATCCCTCCTCATCTTATGGGAGAACTTATTTTGTAAATCAAGCTTCAGGTGAAAAGGCCTGATGCAGGCTTGTACATATTTTTTTTTTCAAAAATCAGAACACTGAACTCACATAATTTAGATTAGGAATGGATTTTAGTCCCTGAATTCCAACTGAGGCCCAGAGAAGTTGAGTGTCTACCAAAAAGTCAGGCAGCTAGCAAATCAAAGACCTGGCTTCAAACTCAGGCTTTCTGGACCTAAATCCAGGGTTCATTCTAATATACTCACAATTTCTCACGATTGATCACTGTATTTACAAGGATCCCAATCACACTAGCCAATGATACTTCTACACACTTCAAGGTTGCTCCATTGCTACAGATGCCAAAAATAATTACCAGGTAAGTAGAGATACTCAGTAAGTGAGCTCAACTGAATCTTTTGGGAACTAAACAGTGAGCTACTGTTTTGAAGTTAGTCAGGTGTTGGCTATTTTTTTCAACCCCTGTAGGGTCTGTGATGATAAAGAATCATCTCTTTCAAGTAACCATTTTACCTCCTTCCACTTCAAATAGTCATAGTCATTCCCAAACACAACATTAACCACAGTGATGCTTCTGACCCATATGCCTATCTTACTTTTAACTATTCTCACCTTTATCATGGCTCATGCTCATTTCAATGCTGTAAACTTTTTCTAAGCATAGCTTCTGTCTTCAGATGACCTCTAAGCTCCTTCCAACCCCAAAGCTCCCTTCCATTATGGAATTATTTTAAGAATATCCTTGCCTCACCCCCTCACCAAGTGGCCTTCTTCTTTAAGCCTTCACTCAACATTAACTTTTTTTTTTGAAGGCCTGAAATCTTGCCCAGAATGCTCTTCCTTTTCATTCTTCTAATTTTTTTCCCTAATTCCTAGCACAGTATATGCCATATAGTGGATGATTAATAAATGCTACCCGATTGATCTCTATTAAAGTACTTCCATCCTGCAGGAAGCATATCTTACAAATATCACTTCCTATATAAGACTTTCCCCAGAATCATATATGAAAGTGATTTTTCCTCCATCTTATCTCATGGCACTTTATACTCTTCTTTACTAAAAAGTCTTCAAGGCTTAGAGTGAAACTAATCATAAAACAGAGCAGAAACTTTGTATAACCAGTAGGAAGGGAGGCCCATTACATAACATCTTTGTATTTGTTCTCTTCATATTTATTCGTTATGTACTAATATAGGTCCTTGCTGTCTCCTCCCATTAGAATGTAAACATCCTAGTTGTAAGTAGGCATTATTTTATACATTGTTTTTGTATCCTTGGCTTCTAGTGGTCAATAAATAATTGATGATTGATTGGCAGAGGGAATACCCACACTGATAAAAATCAAGATCTCTGAAGGACTAAAGTAAAAGATTGTAATGGTATAGATAGGCAAAGTAGGTATAGTTAGTACTCAAGTAGCTCTTAAATAATAAAAGCTTTTGTTAGCTACTTTAATAAACAAATAGCTATCTCCATTCATCCATCCATCCATCCATCCATCCATAGCACAGATCTCTCAGGTTCTATGAGGAAGAAAAGGAAAGAGAAAAAGAGCATTAGACTGAAGGAGACAAGGACTTTGAGTCTCTATGATTCTGGAGAAGTCATTTAACCAAAGACTAAGTTTTTTCAACTCAACTCAATTTAATTCAATTCAACAAACATTCATTTATTAATCTTTTACTTCAAGTACAATGTTGACTATAAGCAGGTACCACATTAAATAATGAGGTTGCAAACACAAAATAAACTAGTCCCTACCTTCAAGGAGCTTATATTCTACCATGGAAGGTAACACAATAAATACACACATACATACAAACACGCACACAATAAATACAAAGACACTGACTTAAGAAGGAGAAAAAAAATAAGCATTTCTATGGCCAGACACTGTGCTAAGTGCTTTTACAAATACATTTTACATTTACATTTACATTTGATCCACACAACCACCCTTGGAGGCCATGCTATTATGATCTCTACTTTACAGTTGAGGCAAACAGCTAGCAAGTATTTGAGATTGGATTTAAATTTAGGTCTTCCTGACTTCAGGGCCAGCTCTTTGTTCCACTAGCTGCCTCTAGGGGAAAAGTTGTAACAACCAAAGGAATCAAGAATGGAAGATAAGGAGAGGTTGAAATGAGGAAGGAATGCATTGCAGGAATTCCCAACTGTCAAATTAAGACACCTCCTATGTCTACCTTACAGAGCTCTTGGTTAGAATTAAAGTAAGATAGTCAAGTTAACAAGATGAAATATGGGAAACCACTCTGCAAACAGGGAAGGTACTTTACAGATGTGAGGTGGTGGTATTAACATAATTATTCCATTGAACAATGATTTTATAGTAATAATTACTTCACCTAATTCTTCAACTGTGCTTACTGGATATGAGGACTCATTCAAAAAGGAAACTTTTCTGAATTTCTGCTTAGAGGCCCCAAATTGCAAGCTTTACCCCTCAATATATGATGTTTACATTCATGGCTCTGCTAGTGATTCAAGCTTTGGAAAGGGATTCAGAAAGCCTGCATTCTATTTCTGGCTTCAGTGTTAACCTTGGACCTTGGTTTCAGAAACCGTAAGACTGGGGATAATGCTATTTGACACCTATCTATCCAATGGGGATGCTGCAAGGATTTTTAGGATAATGGTTGCAAAGTGTTCAAAGCACATTGGAAGAAAGACAGTGTATAAATACAAAATATTGTCAGAAAAAAATCACACCTAGATAGTTAATAAAGATAGAGAAATAAAGGACGTGGTTTATTTGAGTCTTGGCTATCCCCAAGTCAGTCTTTTTCTATTGGAAAAATGTCACCAATTTTTGTCTAACTGAAAGGGTATATTCTACCTTAGCTCACTGCTTTGATAATAAAATCTAAGTCTGGGTCATGCAATCCTAAAAAACACATTAAGTTCTACCACCTTTGCTCTTACAGGTATCCTATGATTTCATTGATAAATCAATCAAAGTAATTAGTACTAGACTAAATTACTGCCCATTCAAAACAGTTTCCATTCATGTTGATGTGTGGTATTCCTTGGTGTTTATAGAATAAATACATAAGACCTGTGGCTACAAAGTAATGAGAGGGATCTACTTCATAGCTTCAGGAAATGCTTTATTACTTTATAACCACATCTCATGTTTTTTATTTATTTTTTTTTTAGAAATGTGAAGGGCTTTGGAGATAATACTGTCCCACTGGTAAATGCATATTTTTTTGTCTAGTCACTTGTATAGACATATATTAGCTGTAAGAGACAGTGAAATGCAAGCATCCATGTTATCACAGCTTTCATAATTATTCTTAAGTGATCAGGCTTATCAATAAATCAAATAGAAAACAAGAGGCACTGGGATTTCCTGCTTTCCTTTTTATAGGATAAAGATTCATATATTCTACTAAAACCTATTAAAAGCAAAAGATCTATAAGATGGGAATAATAAGAGTACCTAGCTCACACCAGGGTTATTGTGAAAATTAAATTAAATATGTACTAAAATGTGTTGCAAAATTTAATGAAAGTTGATGATTTTTGTAGTTGCTGTTTTAAGCATAGTGAGGAGAGGAGATATAGTATTATCAAAGGAAAACTCTGAGGATTTCATGATTTTGCCAGCACTAGCCCTGCAAACAGTATAAAAGTAGGAATGCAAAAGGTCAAAGATTCCTCAGTCGAAATGGTCACACTTACCCAGAGGTTGTTATTCTAATAGCACAATCTATATGATGGATCAGGCATATCAACCACTGGTGGTCAGATCACATTCTGGATTACCATCATGTGGCAGCAGAAACACAAGGGATAAGAATAGCGGATTGGGGATTAGTTTTGGATTCCAGCCCCAACCAAGTTGGTAAAAATGGTCAAGTTGGCTCTGACAAAGCTTGAAAAACCTTTCAGGAACTTTCAAAGCCCTTAGGATAATCAGTTCTGCTTGAGCCAAAGAGAATAAACAAGTCCTTACTCAAATGGGAACTAACTATTATACCTTTCTCTAACTTTCAAATCACCAAAGCAAAAGACCCAAAGCCAAAACGACTGCCAAAAATCCACCAGTGAAAAGTAATTCTTCCATTCTTTACAATTTCAGAGAACCCTATATCAATATTACTCCTATTTACATCCTATTTTTCATTAAACAGACTATTTGGCATACTAGATTTGAGAACAGAAATTGTGACTAATTTATCTTTGCTTCACATTCTGTGCAAACAACTATTTGGACTCAAATTTATTTTTTGAATTCTAATTATCTCAAGTGATAAGTATCTTGATCATCACATTACTAACAGGCCACTTTTTTTTTTTTTTTTTTTTAGTGAGGCAATTGGGGTTAAGCAACTTGCCCAGGGTTGCACAGCTAGTAAGTGTTAAGTGTCTGAGGCCGGCCTTGAACTCAGGTACTCCTGATTCCAGGGCCAGTGCTCTATCCACTGCGCCACCTAGCTGCCCCAACAGGCCACTTTTTAAGGGGGTTGACAACAATTGATTCACACTGATAAGGTTTTCTAAACTTTGTTAGGGCCTACCTGACTATTTCAAAATAGATACACCTACATACAAATATGGAAGATTTCCATGATAGGCCAGCGATCACAGGTAAGTCCATTATATGTTCATATTAAAATTTATGCATGTCTATAGTTTTTTTGTTTTTGTTTTCTTAGTGAGGCAATTGGAATTAAGTGACTTGCCCAGGGTCACACAGCTAGTAAGTGTTAAGTGTCTGAGGCCGGATTTGAACTCAGGTACTCCTGACTCCAGGGCGGGTGCTCTATCCATTGTGCCACCTAGCTGCCCCATGTCTATAGTTTTTGAAAGAAGAAACATAAACTATCAAACACTATCTAAAAATGATTAAAAATTGCTAATAAACAGAAAATTAAAAAGAACTCTGAATCATCATTTTATAATGATCCAATTATTAACAACTGTAAAGGATGATAAAATTAAATGCTGATAGGTCTATGAAAAAACAGGCACGCTACTTGATTGCTGGTGGAATTATGAATAGGACTAAACATTTTGGAGAACAAGTCAAAATTATGTATTAAAATGAGAAAGTTATTTATGATATTTGACTAGATGATCCCACTACTGTACTTATACCTTAAGAAGGATACTGACAGGAAACAAGACATTTGAAAAAAAAAATTCATAGAACAGCTATTTGCAACAAAAGCTTGGAAACAATCCGTATCTATATCAGGAGAAAGGCTAAATAAATTGCTATATGTGGATTTAACATCCTTGACAGGAAGCATTCCTCTGTATCATGTCAAATAAAGGACACAGCTCTGGTTTTTTTGAGGGGCAATGAGGGTTAAGTGACTTGCCCAAGGTCACACAGCTAGTAAGTGTCAAGTGTCTGAGGCCAGATTTGAACTCAGATTCTCCGGTATCCAGGGCAGGTGCTTTATCCACTGTGCTACCTAGCTTGCCCTCTCTATCCTTTTAACAAAGAGTAAATAGTAAAAGAATTGCATGCACAATCATTCAATATAACTTTCTGTCTTTTTTTGTTTACCTATTAAACTATTCTTGTTTTTATGTTTTTTTCTGTTCTGAGAAAAGAGTATTACAAAAAATTCTTATCTCTCAAAGATATGGGGAAAACTAAATTTTATAATAATTAGAGTGAACAATTATAATTATTCCTGAAGTATTTCACATTAGTTGGCAAATGCAAATTGTTGAGGCTTTCCCCCCACATCATGCTATGGAGGTACAGAATAGGATGAAAAATGTCTTACTAGCACAATTTAACTAAGGACAACAAGGTCTTATGCTTTCTATTGTGGGTAAATCACATCTTATATTTAGATTGGTAAAAAGGCCTAAGACTTTACCTCTGGGAAAGCCCAGAACAACCATGGTACAATGTTATAACCAGTAAGCTATCTTATGAATAGCCTATACATAACCTATTTGTTTTGTGAGTCATCACAACAATGAGGAATGGTTGGTTGAACTTATCAATTGGGTTTCTTTCCTCTGTGCTTCTTCTTTCACAACCCTTGAGACTCTTCCTGTACACCCATCAAATGCTAGATAACCGAATGCTCCCCCCTCTTTTTTAAAAGCATCTGTGGATACAAAATCAGGTTCTAATTCCTATCACTTCCCTCTATTCATACAAACCTCACTGAAAAAAGGGAGTGACTTTGAGTACATAAATACTTCAGGTTTGGGTCCACAGAGAGTTAAATTAATACCTTGGCTTGACCAGTTCAACTTACAGTACATCTTCATTTGCCCAGTAACACAATCTATAGCCAACTGCTAACCAAGTCAATATGTGGTAAGAGTAACAGCCACCCTAACTCGCCTTGATAATTATTCTCCTTTAACTGACATAATATTCAATATACTGTTGTTGAGAGCAATAACGCTAAAAATTGATGCCTTGAGGGCTACAAGATGATTGAGTTTTAGCCAGATAAAATGACTTGTTCACTAATGGTGCATTATAGGGCTTTCCTCCCTTCAGATGAACATTTTATAGTCTGTTCTTTCTAAAATGCTCTGCATGTGTGTATAATTATATTACAAGTCATTCTTGCATATCCTAGTTCATCCTAACATATAATTTTTAAAATATTCATCAATATCCACACAATGCAATTTTAAAAATTTAAAAATTTTTAATTTTTTTCTATTATTCTTTTGTTAAAAATGATTTTCCCCTCTTCCTCAAATAAGCTCCCAGTTTCAGTGTTTAAATATTTTTTGCCTTTTTTATTTAAACAAGTATACTATAATAAATGTGGGAAATAAATGGCAAATAACAAAAGTCATCGTTTAAATAAAATCTATGTTACTGCAATTCTATCAATAAAATAAGACAGATATTAATAGCTAGAGGACGTATGAATATAAACAGTAACCAATTTTTTTCTTCTGCAAGTTGCCAATTCTAACCTCTGTATTAGAAACTTTGATACCTAAATTAAGTTAATGGAAATTAATCAGCAATGTAATTAATTAACTATATCTAAGGTAAATTACAAGTTTCATTATTTGCTTTTAAATTCTACTGAAAATTATGAAGCTTTATTATTTCATGAATATAAATTATTTTCCTCCATCATTGATTAAATTCTCATAATTTAATTTTTTGTTCCTAAGCCTGGAAAAATGTGTTTTTAAGGAATTAATATTATAAGAAGTATATTGTTGTGTGTTTTCCTCAAGACAAGTTAAAAAGTTAAAGAATGTCTAATTTCTATAAAAAGAATTCAGACAGCCAAAATATTGTATAAAGACATATAGAAGTTGCAGATCATGCAAACTGGGGTAAGTCTCTAAGTCAAATTAACATCACTACGATACAGAAGAGCTATTGACTAGGGACACTATCCTCATAAGAACAGAACTCAATGGATTAAAATGGCAAAAACTAGATCATTTAGCCCATCCATTTATTTAGCTAAAAACAGAAATTACCTGAATTCCAGATGTCTTTAGCAAATAATACATATGAAGCTAAAGAATGTATGAATATGAAAGCAATGTAGCAAAAGTAACAAGGCAAGTAGGATATGGCAAAATATGTTTTGATTTTTTTAATAGCATATACAGAAACTTTGACAGCTCCATCCATATAATGTTCATAAAAAGCTTAGTTATTTTGTATAAGTAGAAACCAATTTTAAATAGTCACTAAAATCAAGAACATCAAAATGAGAAATTTTCTGTTAGTTAAAAGATCTGTAGGTTAGAAAATATAACATAAGTGTGCATGTCTGTGTCTTGGGGCAGGTGTGAACAAGGCCAAACCCACAAAAAATAGAAGCAAATTCTATTTTTAATCACTTCATCTACTTTTTGGTAACTTTTACCCTTCCAAGATCATCCAAATCTCACATTCCTACTATTCCCATTGAAAATTGCAAGTCTTATCTTTCAGACCCTCAGAACCAAGTTTTCTGACCTTTCCAAGAACATTGTTATTCATTAATCTGTGTTACCAGTACTCTTCTTTTTAATTCCATAATAATGATGACAATAATAGCAATAATGATATATTTATATTCCATAGTTAAGATTTAGAAGACACTTTGCATAAAACTATGTAATGTATACAAATAGTATCTCTATTTCACAAATCATGAAACAGGCTTCAGATAGGTCTGCCTTACCTATATTCACACAACTGGAAAAAAGTAGTACTTGAGGTTCCCCGACTGATTTAGTGCTATTCTGTTATATCAAGTATTTTCTTACATGAATATTTTTACTTTAGGCCTTTTAAGAAGCAACGTTTTTTACTCTTGTCTAATTAGAGGGAATGTTATGCCAGGAAAGGAAAGAAAGAAAGTAGCTCTATGTCTTGATGGTAAGGAGATATATTTTTGAAACAGTTGAAACCTTTTGTCCTTCAACAGTACACAAAGTAGTCAACTATATACTCCACTTATTAGACACTGGAATGGGCCCTGGATATAAGGATTAAACAATGGTGATGCAGTACTTAAAAATCCAGGGAAACCTAAATACTACACAAGCACCTAGGAACTCATTTCCCAATTTTTATGACACTTTTCTCTACAAATATCAGAAAAGGCTTTCTCTATTAAATGCACAAATCTGTCATTTCCTTTTGAACGTTCACTCCTCCTTCAAATGGCTATGACTTATTTTCTATTATTTCAGAGTCCCAGTAAGTTGTTTTCAAGGTGAATGCCCCCACCTATCACAACTATAAGGTGAAGAGCATAAAAGACTACAAACATATTTTAAAGACAAGCTATAGTTTGTTTTGTAATACGCAATATGCAAAGCCAAGTGGGGAATCAGTGCAGATGGAAATGTTTTGCAACAGCCCTTAACAGTTTAAACATATCCTCCACTATAAATTGGAAAGACATCATTAAGGGAAGAGTATAATGTTAAAGAAATAGGTATTCTGTATCCTGGCTCCCACAGCAGACTCTGCATGTGGGATACTGATGGTTGCTCAGCCAAAGCCTACAAATTGGGAAAAGAGTAAAATCAGACCAGTTATACTTGTTTCCTTGGTTTAAGGACAGCAAAACCATTCAATAGTATTCAGGCATTTTGGAAGGGAGTGGGGTCAATGAAAGTAAAACTGGGAAAGTAAGACTTGAATAATTCTCAGGTGGTTGGCCAACAAAGGCATATAGACCTAACAAACCCAGATACAATGTACCAGAGTCCTAACTAAGCTTCTTCCCCTCTCCCCCTCCCATTCAAGGCAACCTATATGAAGCATGCTTTTAATTTAAAGGGGAGATGATATAGAGATCTCCCTTCTGGAAAAGCTTGTAGGGGCAGGAAAGAAAAAAAACATTGTGGAAGGGAGAAGAAGGTGACCCCAGCCCACCATATGGTAGAATTCCATTTTAATAATTATTCTTACTAATTAGGTTACTAAGTTCTGCATTCTTTTTTTTCCTTTTCTATTCTCCAAAAAGAACGCAAAAGTGCTTAAAACCTTCTACATTTTCAACCCTGAAGCAAAGCCCCATTTGTCTCACCTTAGTTACATCTCTGTTCATAACTGAAACTTACATAGAACAAATCTGACCTCTGGGGACAAGAGGCTGAAGGTGTATTGTAATTAAGCAAATATGAAATAAGAGGCCATAGTGACCAATTGGTCCTAAAAAATGGAAAAGCAAAAAGCTATGGGGCTAATATACATAAAATCAAACAAAACTGGCGTTAGATGCAGTCAGTAATACCTGACTCTCTCCTTCAGGTTTCATGATGCCCTGTTTAAACATTTTCTTTTTTCTTAGAGAGGATCTCAAAGCATTCTTGATATTTACTTGAATCAGAGTTAAACTTTATATAAATATTAGGTAGTAGAGATAGAATTATTATTTTCTATCCCCCTACTTAAGGATCCCACTTCCACCCATACCTTTATATCAAAGCTTTATGCCACTTCCTACCTGAAGGATGTATCCCCGGACGTAGTCCCGTAGTGTCCAGCCTAAGCCATGGAGAATATGCAATACCTCCTCCTGCTTAAGCACACTGAAGAGTCGGTCCAGCAATATCTTCAGCCTCACAGGTACTGCCTGGGTCCCATAAAGCATCAGGCTGCTGATATCAAACACTACGTTGGACTGAACAATCTCCACTTGAGTCGGGTGATATAGGTGTTGTGTGCTGAGCTTGTCCAAGGCTGGAGTATGGTACAACAATGGAGAAAAAGGGGAGAGGAGATAAAGATGGAAGGAGAGAACAGAAACAGAAAAATGGGAAACAAGTTATTTCAAGGTAACAGGGTCAGTATCCTCTGATGGTTACCAAGAAAAAAACCTCCCTTTCATTATGATTAGAGTTTTCCTCCCCCACCTCTTTTTCTTTTAAAAACAAATTATAGGGCAGCTAGGTGGCACAGTGGATAGAGCACCGGCCCTGGAGGCAGGAGGACCTGAGTTCAAATCTGGCCTCAGACACTTAACACTTACTAGCTGTGTGACCCTAGGCAAGTCACTTAACCCCAATTGCCTCACCAAAAAAAAAAAAAACAAAACCAACCAAATTATAGACTACAATAAATGCAACACAACTCAGCTTACAGGAAAAATAAAAAAAGAACCACTGAGAGTGTTTTAAAATGAATGGTATACTCTCTATAAATCTGGCCAACTACTTTGCTGCTAACTGAACTAATCAGGGCAAGACAAGTTATGATGATGGTGAAAAAATCCTCAGCTCAGGCTGTGACATCAACCTTAATCAACCTAACTTTTTTAGAATGGAATTCATCCCTTGCTATATATCTGAATGGTTTAAGAAGAAGAGTTGATGTTATTGTAGTCCAATTTTTAAGGTAATAAAAAAATCAGAATTCTTTGTGGATAGAGAGCAATTCAGTCAACTACTAATAACTCTCAGGTTGATTATTCCAACTGCATTATCTGGAAGCTATATCTGCACACCTTTGGGAAAACGTCCCAGTGAATAGTGATATGACCAAAAGGAGTACAAGAGGAGAAAGAAAAGGAAATGCAATTCATAATTTAGTCACTTGGTCATCAGTAACTTTTAAACATCTTTTAATTCAATTATGCTTTTATTTTATTTTATTTATAGATTTCAGTTAACAGGGTGGTCTTTTTCTATTACTAGATGTATACTAATAAATAAATCACTTAATAGATCTCAGCCTAAGTATACATATAATCCAACCATTTGTAAAATAAGGAAACCACTTTACTCCCTAACCACTACCATGCCACCTGGACCAAAAATCATGGCCTAGAATAGTGGTGTCAAACTCAAATAGAAATCTATACATAAATACAGACTTAGAAAAACACAAATTAACAATATCCATGTCATAATGCACTATGCTATTGCTGTGAAATCCTTGTTCTATGAGTACACTTATTCAAATGCTGGTTTTAATATTTCAATGATACATGGTTTCAGAATAATATTTTCAAAGATATAAAATACATGGGATTAGAGAGGAAAACATTCAAATAGTTACATACATGTATACACACACACACACACACACACACACACAGAGTAGTTAGCACCCTGTTTAAGAACCCCTGGGTTAAGTCATTATGGGTCTTCTGCCAACACCCACAGCAACACCTCTGCCTTAAGAGAGAGACTCTGTCAGACAATATGACCAAAACCCCCAAATTCATTTCATCCAACCTGCTGAAGACCCTCACTGAATTTAGCTATACTGGTCTTTGGACAAACGCTATATCATGCTTACCAATAAACTCATATTGTCTCAATTCAAAGTAATACAGGTACATAATTGGTGAAATAGGCATTTGTGTTCTAAGTTGAGCATCTAATCACTATAAAGAACACTGTTTCTATGGGACAGAATTTCTTAATTTCCACCCAAATAACTTTTAGAACATTGCTTAAACCAGAGGCCATCAATACTATCTGAGAGTAAATAACTAATAAAGTTAGCAAGCAAATGCTGATATTAATTCAAAAGATGACAAGAAAAAAGTGTCAAATGCTAACACTGACTTGAGACTTATTTTGTCAAGAGTTCTATTCCCAGATCTACTGTTAATGTACCATGTTTCCCCAAGCAGAGCATACAATTAATTAACTACACTGTGCCTCAGTTTAACTAAAATGATGATAAGGTTGGTTGCTTCAAGGAAAAGCAGTACGGATTAATGATAATAAATGTAAAGTGCTTTTTATTAATGTTTTAAAAAACACTATGCAATCACCATTATTTTAATTATGCACATGCTCTACTAATCATTTTAAAGATTGGACTCTGTGTTTCCAAGATGGTCATCTCACGCTATAAGTCATCTGCACAGCATAATCCAAAATTCATGATTGTTCATGACAGTTTTCTGTGTATTCTGTAAGCTAAATGACGTGGTCATCTCAATCCTTGTATATTAAAAACTTATTCTATGACATTAAGAACTGCATTGTGTTCACTACTCATGCTGATTTTGTATTACTTCTCAACATACACACTTGAATTTCTGCATGATAATTCAGGAATTTTATTTAAAAAAAAAACATCACATTTTTAGTATTTCAAATATTGTTGCAGGGCTCCTCCTCCACCACTTTGGTTTCTTCTTGACTTGTGGTCACTGGAGAGTTCATGTACTCTTGATAAATTGCTTTCTTACATCCACAGCGTAAAGGCCCTTATCATTTACCCGCTGGCTTCATTCAACACATTTACTCTGAGGAATACTTTGTCAAAGAGTTCTGGTTTCCCCATACTTCATTTCTTGCAACTGATTTGTCTGATCTTCCCTATTCTAGTGGTTAAGTCAACTTTGAATAAATAGCTTTAAAAATTAATTTAATGTTTAGGAAAGATAAGGGATTGGCAAGCCTGGGGATTGAAGTCTTCTCTCACTCCACAGGGCATTTAGGCTGCACAAATGTGAAGGGTGGTATTATTTCTGTTCCTTTTCCAGTGCAGCTTAACTATTTGGCCTTATGATGAGTGGCTGATCTGTTCAGAGAGCCCAGTGAATAGGCCAGATTGAAATCTAAATGATTTAAATACAGCTCACTCTTCTTCTCGCCCCTTCCCCCACTACCACCTCCTTCAAATTTTTATTCATGAAATCCCCCAATACTGTCATGGATATGCAAAGGACCTAGGGGGTGGAGAGGAAATGTGACAAAAAAACCTGATTTTACAAATATGTGTGTCAATTTGTAGCCATGAGATCCAGCTTGGGCTGTGGTGCAGATAGATGCCAAGTAAATGCTAAATGAAAGCCTTCGTGGAAGCAAAAGGTAGAATCCTTTTCTTAAATCCTACATCAATTCCATTCAATATGGAAAATGCTGAAAAGAAAATTTTAGACTACAGGAATAAATAGAAAAGAGAATAAAGAGAAGTATCCCTAAACTTAAGGTAAAGTGACTGAAACAATAATAATTTCATATACATTATTTGATTAATCCTTACCAGTTTCCAATGAACTTAAGAAGTAGGATAGTATTATGACTCGCACTATAGAGAGGATGAAAGGAGGCCTAGACAATTAAAACTAATTCAATGGTGTTTCCAGAAAAAGCAATAGCTGTGATGAGTGTGGAATATGATGAAAGCAACCAGGGTGAACAGGGTCTAGAATAGGCCTTTAAAAATATACTGCTCTGCTTGTTACTAACTACAAATTCCAGGAAATATGTAACTACAGATTTAAAAGATCTTTTGAATAATCTAGTTCTATTCATATATATCCACTGAACTATATTAAGTTACAAGGTCATACATATATAATGCAAAGTCTTCTTTAGTGGCCTATTTAAGAACAGGGTAGCCAAATATCTTTGTGGTACAGTTTTAGTACCATAATGCCTAGAAGCAAACACCTGGTCTTTAAGTCTCCTTTCCATTCCAATTTTACGATTCTATAAAGCAGCTTGATTCAGCCTGCGGGGGCCTGTAGCCTAAGATTGAGAACCAATGGGTTAGGCATAGGATTTGGGAACATAAGGAGAAATGGGCAGAAAGAAAACTACAGAGACACAGATATTCAGACATATATGTATAGGGGTATGTATATATTTATATCTACAGATGTGGATGAGTGTATATCTCTATATCAATTGATGTAGATATGTATAAATGTATCTATGAATATATAGATACATCTATACACACACACACACACACACACACACACACACACACACACACAAGATATATGTAAGATATACAAAACACACATACTTCCCCCACCCAAGGAAAAAAAGTTATTCAATTTTGTTACTAGCATTTAACATTAGCCTATTTTACATCATGGTACTGTTTATACTTGGATTTTCAAAGAGGAATACTAAAAGAGGTAGTATGGCATGATGGAGAGGGCTGGTTTGGGGTCAAGAATACTTGCATTTAGTTATAGGCATATTATCCTGTAAAGTAGTGGTGTAAAACATAAATAGAAAGGGACATATTGGTTTAGAAAATCACAAATTACCAATATCTATGTTGTATTGTATTTTTACTTCAAAAAAAAAAACATTTCTCAACTACATTTTAAGCTGTTTATCAAGCTGAGGACCTCAAATAGGATACCTCTGCTGTAAAGGGTATAGCAGCAGAGCACAAGATTTTGACACGTAAAATTTATAAGGGCTTTCAGTAATGGACTACTTGATTGTTGTCCCCAAACATGCCAATCTACAATGATGAAATTATAGATCCTGAAAGTATTGAAAAAGGTTTTTTTAATAGATATAACTGAAAAGGACCTCAGAAGTCATCTATTCTGACAATCTTATATTACAGATGAGTAATTTGAGACTTTTCAAAATGAAGTAGCTTGTCCAATGTGATCTAGACAGCAACAATGTTTCATTCTGGGATATGTAAAAAACAAGGCCCTTTCTATTTCTTTTTTGTTCACAACAACATTATGAGAACACGTACAATAATGAAACTGATTTCATCATTTTGGGAAGAACTGTTGAGAACTGTAAAAGATAAGGACTGGGGCAGCTAGATGGCGCAGTGGATAGAGCACCGGCCCTGGAGTCAGGAGTACCTGAGTTCAGATCCGGCCTCAGACACTTAACGCTTACTAGCTGTGTGACCCTGGGCAAGTCACTTAATCCCAATTGCCTCACTTAAAAAAAAAAAAGTAAAAGATAAAGATTTTGAGTTAGAAAAGTTATTTGGGAGACAAAATAAATAAAAGACAAAGAATTATGCTATCTCCACTATTCGCTATGTTCTTACCACCTATAATCTTCTTTTTCTTTCTTTTTTTTTTTTTTTTGTGAGGCAATTGGGGTTAAGTGACTTGCCCAGGGTCACACACCTAGTAAGCGTTAAGTGTCTGAGGCCGGATCTGAACTCAGGTACTCCTGACTCCAGGGCCGGTGCTCCATCCACTGCGCCACCTAGCTGCCCCCACCTATAATCTTCTTACCCCCAACAATCAAGTTTTTCTTTCTACAATCATACAAAGGCAAATATAGAGATATAAATTTTAGAGCTAGTAGGGGCTTTAGACACCATCTGGTTCAATTGCCTCATTTTTGTAGTTAAAGTAAACTGAGGACTAGGAAGAAGTGTATTGCTGAAAGGTCGGCAATTTTTTTAAAGTTAAGAATAGAATAAATACTAGACTCCAAAATGACTCTGAATTCAGTCTTCTCAAGACTACATCATGTTGCCTCCTATCCCCAAACAAGGGCATTTTAAAGGTTCTGTGCCGGGCCCTTTGTTCTTTCCTTCCTTTCTCTCTCTCTCTCTCTCTTTCTTTCTTTCTTCCTATCTAGATTTTTTTTTTTGGCAGGGCAATTAGGATTAAGTGACTTGCCCAGGGTCACACAGCTAGTAAGTCAAGTGTCTGAGACTGGATTTGAACTCAGGTCCTCCTGACTCCAGGGCCGGTGGTTTATCCACTAACCCACCTAGCTGCCCCTCCCCCTTCTTCCTATATTATAAAATTTGGTGAGCAAGCATTTATTAAAGGCTGTTATATACCAGATATTATGATATGCAATGGATTTATAATAGTAAAAAAAAGAAAAAGTTTTGGCCCTTAAAGAACTTAAAAGGTGAGAAATAACTAGTTACTTTAAAAAGTAAAATAACAAAAAAGCTAAGGCAGCATTCCTTGGGTGGAATGAGGTAAAGATGACATTCTGACACCTTATCATGGGCCTACTTTTCCTAGTTTTTGCTCATATTTATGCTGTCCTCTTAAGAGTCAGCAAGGGTGAGTAAGTAGTTGGGTTATTTTCAGTAGCAAGGGGGCAGGAGGTTTTTATTTTCCCAAATTGGGAAGGTTTTGTTCTTTTTTCCTCCCTCAGTTCTCCCACTTTACTCACTGCCTGTGGTGCATTAATAAAGTTCATGTTGAACAATGAGAAGCACAGTGGCAATGTTAGGAAAACATGCCTAATACCAGGATGCATATGCTACATTATAACATATGGACCACCAATTCTGGTCAACCTTGACTAGATTTGTGGTCAGTGGACTACATTTGTGGTTTCACAACTGATGAGAGTTATGCAGAATTTGGAAAAAGTTCAGAGTGAAGCCATAAAAATAATTATAGACTTTGAAAATACTATCTACTAGAAAAGATTACTTGGGGACTACTGGAGAAAAGAATTCTAAGGGAGTAAAGCCATGTTTATTCAATATATGAATTTTTATCTGTTGAAGATAATGGCCAACAATCCAATGCTGATATTAGAATAAAAAACAAACCGATTTTAATTGAAGTAGGACAGCTATAGGTTAGATAAGATTTTTTTTTGACATAAAAACTTGTTCAAAATTAGAAGCAGCTACTGAGACAATGTTCTTCCCTAGAGAACTTGAAAAATAGGATAATACAGATGATTGTTTTAATTTAGTTCTACTGATGGTCTAAACTAGATGACTTAAAATTGCATAATAAAAAATTATTAAATGAACAGTAAGGAACAAGTCTATATTTTTTCGCATGGAAAAAGATACAAAAACTACAACATACAGAAATCACTGATAGTCCTAGGAAAGGGATGTAAAACTCATTTGTGTCAAGATGAGAAAAATCATGTGGACAACAGCTGGAATTTTTGAGGTTCATTAATTAACGTAACAACATTTCATGGCATAGGAAACTAAAGAACAGAATATGTTTCACTTTAAAGTAGTAAAATCAAATTTTATTTTTTTGGAAATAAAGACAAAAAGAAGAAAATGTCTAGTGGGGGAATTTCCAACAATCAAAAGAGATTAGAACCAAGGGTAAAATTACTTCAATTTTAAATAAATGACTTTACCTCTCAAACAAGGTAAAATGAAATTCACTTAAATATATATTTTACGGAAGACTGAATGAAATAAGAATATATTCAGCTGAGATGCTTCTTAATGTGTGAATATGAAAGTACTTTTTATGGATTGTAGAAAAATCAGCACCTCAAAACCAAACTGTTTCTATATTAAAGAACTCACTTTATCCATTTCACTTACATAATCCTAAAACAAACAAACAAATGAAAAAACATATGTGCTTAGGTGATTTTCATGGAAAATAACTTTTTTTTTCAGGTACTCCATTAAATAGTTGACACAATCCCCTTTCAGATTTCTCACACCTGTAGGTATTAGTCATCAGATAGGAAATAAAGGGTAAAGGAAGTGGAATGACTTATAAAACCACATAACTTTACAACATAAAGCATTTAACATTTGTGTGAATATGGCCTAAAAAGAAGCCTTTTATTTCACTAGCTTCCAGTCTTACTGTGGTAGAATTCCATTTTTTAAAAAATGTTCTTTACAGGCATTCTGACATGAAAAAAAAAATAAGTCATGGCCATTTATTTTGGGAGAAGGCCAACCTACCCTTACATTTGGAGGCTAATTGTTTTGAGAACTATACCTCTCCTGATTTTATTCCCCTTGTGCTTCCCAATTACATCCAAAGCAGTTGGTCAGCTTTCAGAGGCACTATACTCAGTAATATCACTTTAATTTCGAATGGAACAACTTTTAATAGGAATTTTTCAAGAAACTATTTTTATATGACAATACCATTAAAATTTTTTAATTCATTTATGTAACTTTTTGAGCTTGCAAAGTCATTTACTCACATGAACTCTGAGGTAGGTAGTAAAACCATCGTTTTCTGAATTTTTCATATAAGGAAATGGAGTTTTAGAGAGATTAAGAGAATTAAGAAGGGTTATATAGGTAAATAAAACATTAAGTGCTTACTGTGAGCCTGGTACTATGCTCATAAGCAACCAAGACAGTCCCTGCCCTTAAAACACATCCACTTTAATAGTGTATGATATACGAAGTGGCACTATAAGGGAAGGGGAGAATGGTAAATTAACAATGCCCAGTGGTGAAATGGAATGGAAATGTATGGGAAGATCCTGGCATGATAAGGCTAAAGCTGACCAATGAAAGCCAAGGGTTGTTCCAGAAGGGAGAATGAAGAGGAGGTATAGGTGATGACTTGGTTGAAATAGAACCCTAGTCTTATAACTCCAAGACCAAATATTCAGTCTGTTGCCTTTTATGATAAGGATTTTTAAAAAAATGTTGTTAGGTTTTAATTTTCCTTTTTTTTTTTTTAGTGAGGCAATTGGGGTTAAGTGACTTGCCTAGGGTCACACAGCTAGTAAGTGTTAAGTGTCTGATGCCGGATTTGAACTCAGGTACTCCTGACTCCAGGGCTGGTGCTCTATCCACTGCGCCATCTAGCTGCCCCCTTTAATTTTCCTTTTGATAATTTTTGCAAATAAAGTCAACTCTGAAAATCCATAAAGTCATCTAGAAGTTTACAGGACATGTTTGCTTTACAACTCTACTATATTTTACAATGTACACACTTGACACAGTTATAATGTCAGTACAAAGAGACAGGCACTGGAATTTCTGCAAATTTAGTGGGGCTTTAGGTACCACCATCAATGAACCATTTGGAGTTAGTAGAGGGCCAAAACTATTCAACTACAAGATGCAGCATCCTTAAGGCAATTTATGCTAGACAAACACAAGCCATAGGTTTAGTGCATGGTTAGAATTTCATGAATGGAAATGCAAACATAAAAAATGTTCAAAGAAGCAAGTCAGAAAAAAGGGATATAAATGTAATTAAGAAAAAGTCACCAATTTTCTGTTTAAGGGGTTGGGGTTGATTTGGGAACAGGTACATATTATTTGATAGGTTTTGAGAACGATATGTAATTTGGAGGAAATTAAACATAAAATGATAATTAGTATTCCCTCCAAATTACACCTTTTGAATGATAATGGCCAAAGTTGGATTAATGAAAGATCCATACTGCCAAAGTGGAATAAAGCTTTAAGTAACATAGGTGAGAGAACTTCAGGGGAGGAAAAAGGAATAAGCTTTAGCTCCAAGAAAAAGTAGTTTTTAAGGAATCTTTTGGAAAAAGATTTAGGCTTTTGGAAAATATTATTTAGACTATTCCCATCCTCTGGTAACAAAAGGATGATCACGCTTGTCATGTACAACTGCTAAGTCCAGCATTTCTAAACCAAAACTGTCTACATGAGGTAGTTTAAATATTTGCATGATATTGAATATTACTTTTTTTATTCACTTCATTAGTGATTGTTTCTCTGACTTGTTCTTTGACCCACTCATTATTTAAAATTTTGTTGTTGTTTCCATTTGGAATGTCTTTTGCAAGTGTTCACTGAACTTAGAACAATTTTTTATTGCTGTTGGCAGCTGGGTGGCAAAGTGATCAGACTGCTAGGCATAGAGAAAGGAAGACCTAAGTTTAAATTCAGGTTCCGAGAGCTAATATGTATGGGCCTGACTTCCTCAGTTTTCTCAATTGTAAAATCAGAATGAGAGGACCTACATCATAAGATTTGTGTGAAGATTAAATTAGATAATATTTGCAGAGTGCTTAGCAAAGTGTCTGACATTTTAGGTATGTTTCTTGTAAGAAACAGATTGTGAAGTTTTTTCTTATCTAGGCTCTAGACTCTTTTTGATTTTATTGGACTATTTAATCCATTCACATCTGTAGTTGTGAGCATGGTTATTATTTCCCTTCATTTGTTTCTAACATTGCTTTCCCCCTCAAACTAGGATTTTCCCCTCTTTTTCTGTAAACAGAATATTTGTTTTCAATTATTTCAGCTTAATCTATTTTAAGACGACCCTGTTCCCACAGGCTCCCTTCCTCCTACTCTCTAGTCTACAGCCTCCCATTTGTTATCCTTTTCTTTAGCTTTGGAGTTTTATTTAACTCTTCAGTTCTTCACACACACACTCTTTTATCTAGTTATTTAATTCTTCCCTTCTCTTCAATAAAGGAAAACTTTGCTTCATCTTCTCCCCTTCAACTTCTGTTTTAGTTTTAAAAATTTCATTTTCCAAACCTTTTTTTTTTCTAAAAAGGGATTTCTTTCCCTTCTCTTCATTATTTATCTTTCTTTTCCATCTATTATGGACTTTTATTCTTTAATTCATGGCCCATATACTTAGTTAGCCCTTCTTTATTCTCAGTCTCCATCAAAGAATCAAAGCTTCTATGGTAACTATTTTGGATTCCCTCTTATAAACAATTTCTATCTTATTTATTGTCTTATAGATTTTACCCCCTGACCCTTTTTTCTGTTGTGCCTCACTTTCAGAAATACCAATTCCTCCTGAATGTGATGAGGATACTGCCCTGTCGTATGTATTTTATTATGTTGCTAATTGTGTGTTTCATTTTTAACCTTTGCTCTTCCCTTTGTCATTTTTTTCTCCCATTTGTCACAAAAATCTCCATCCTTGGTCCATGTGCTCCCACTCTTTTGTATGTTAATTGCCTCAGGAGCTCTGATTCCCCTACTCCTGAGGCAAAAAGGGTGGTCCTTGTAATCACAGGGTTTTGTACTTTTGTACAGCATACCTATTGAAAGGCCTCCATTTCCATTTATAGAATCTGCCTCTTCTGCCTTAAGTACATTCATAAATGATACCCCATATCCCCCAAAGAAACAATATTTTCCCTTTTTTCTCCTTGTTTCAGTCCCTACCTTTGCTTCCTTCCCCATTCTCTCTATAAGCTTTCTTCTTCCTGAGAATCTAATTATTTTCCCTTTATTAACGACTGACTTGGGGGTACATCACATATTCCCCTCTGTCTTCTCTTTTTCTTATCCCTTTTATATGCACATTCACAGTGTTAGCCACAAAATATTTTCAAGGCTGTTTTTCCAACATTACTTCCATCTGACTTCTGTTTTCACCTTTTTTCTGCCTATATATCTTTGGAAAGAAATTTCTATATTTTATTTATGTTATTGTTTCTGTCTTGGTCACTGTATTTAACTACCTTTTTTGTATTTCTGTTATCTGGGTTATCTGAGAAGCAAATAATTTGTTCAGATATGGTTTTCTACCCAGGAATGCTTTGCATGCATCTTTTTACAAAAACTAAACAATAATCTTTTTCATTAATGGTTAGGCTTAAATTTGTAGAGTAGATCATTCACTCCATATATTTCCAAAACACACGTTATTCCATTCCCTCTAGCAGTCATTGGCAAGTGCAGAATAGTCATGTGGTATTCAAATTGCTTTTCTTTTGTATCTGAAGATTGTTTTCCTGGTCACTTTAAGGATTTATTATTTGTTATCGAATTTGTGTCTTGGAATTTTTTTACAGCACCATGTTGTTGGTTGTTTGTTTAATCCCTAGAGGTAACAAGTGGATTCTTTCAAGTGATACTTTGTTTTCTATGGTTCAAAGTTCTGGACAGTTTTTAAATATGATTTCTTGCATTATGGCAGGTAGTTTGCTTGATTTGTCATATTCTTCAGGAAGATCTAGAAAACTTAAGTTTTCTCTATGCCTCCTGTATTTGAGATCAATATTTTTGCTTGTATAAACATCATGCCTTCTTTTAATGGCTCTGCTTTTTTATTTTCCTCTTCAAGATTTTTTTCATTTCTGAGTATTTATATTATCTATTATCTTTCTTTTTTTCCTTTGAAGAGACTTGGCAATATGGATTTAAGTTTTTCTATTCTCCCAATTACTTCTGCTGTACAGAAAATAAATTCTGCTTTCATAATTCTTATTTCTCTTTGAACTACTCAGGAACATTCAGTCATGGTTCCATACTCTCTTAGGAATCCATAGGGTATTCTGACTCATCAGGTGTTGATTTTTTTTCCTTTGTCTTTCAACCTTTATTCAATGATACCTGAATTATTTTAGCTGATCAAAAGCCTCCAGGCTTTTGTTAATATCTTCCTTGTTTGTTTATCTGTTTTTCCTCAATGTCATTAATTGAGCTTTCTTCCCCTTGAGATTTTTCAGTTTCAGGGATTTTTTCCCCCTTATATTCTACTATTGTTCATTTTCTGACTCCTTCCCTTGTGGTTAGCCTGGGGATTAGACCTCAAAGTTGTCTCTGCCTCTTCCCATGTTGTACAACTCACATTTTACTGGCTTCAGTCTCTGCACCAAGTGACATTAGGAGATGAGGGGGAAAAAACAACAAAACAAAACACTTTTCCCAGTTGAATCCTTGACTCTTTGCCTCAGATTTGCTGAAGTACCTCCTATCTGCCCCCCCACCCCCAACATACACAGGTTCTCTGACTGAGCTCTAGTGCAGAAAAGAATAATGTTATACTGTGATCCCAGCCAGGATAAACTACTTACTTTTGGTTTTCCCTGGCACTAGGAGTAAGGGCTAAAGGTAGAGTTGAGTTTTGTTGCATGACCATATATCAGGTTTGTGCAGCCCTGTAGGAGCATAGGAGGTGGCAGGGAAGGCATGTGTTAGGGATTAAGGGTTAGCCTTCATTATTGTTCATTGGATTGCTTTTTCATTAGGCTTTTTGGTGTCCTAAATGATGGAAGCAGATGAAATTGTTTGGTATTTTTTGTTCTTTGGTGGGTTTTTTTTGGTTCATGATTAGTATTTTGGAGAATTTTGAGAGATTGAGAAAATGATGGAAAATGTCTAGTCCTTGATTTTGTCACATGATCTGGAAATCACATATAGTATTGTCAAGTCCACAATGCACCTTATATACATTATCTCATTTGAGTCTCACGGTAACTACCTGTTAGGGTGTAAAGGAATTATTAGCTCCATTTTACAGAAAAGGAACCTGAAGCTTAGAGAAGTTCAAAGTCTTACCCAATATTTGCAAATCTAGTAAGTGTCAGAAGCTAGATTTGAACCCACAGCTTTGTGGCCCCAATTCTAGCATTCTATTCCTAGAATTGTTGTAGGCAAAGTGCCTCTAAATCTCAAAACACAATTTATAGGTGAGTTTGTTGTTTATTAAATATATAATTATAGTAGATGTTTGTTTAATTGACTTGAATTATTTTGGAAGCCTTAGGTGGTCATCAGTATTGGGAGCAGATAGCAGGTATTGTTTGAGCCTTACTTTATTTGCATTGGCATTTTCTCTTAGCACAAAATGGTTTTCACATAAATGAGATAACAGGTTTTAAGTACTGAATATGGGAGAATAACTCACCTTTAGCCATTATGGTAGCCCACAATTAGCCTAAGGGGGAATTTGAGCTCCTATTGTGAATATATTAAATTCAATATTTCAAACATGATTCCCCCCAAACCCACCCCACATGTTTTATACATAATAAAGTCCTCACAATAAAGTTTGAGAATCATTAAAATCTGAATGAGGAAGACATAAAAGATTGTGTTATTTTTAAAAGCATGGCACATACCACCCACAGTCAACTCTTGGATATTCAGTAGCTTGTAGCTTAAACAGGTCTTTAGTTTCACCTCCTCCTTCTCCTCCTCTACCTTAACCCTCCCCTTTTAGTAATGCTATGCTCATTTACAATTCCACCAAATAGAGGTCAAGGGAAATAAAAGAAACTTTTAAAGTAGATGAGAAACCTAGATGCCAGTTCTATGAAGTCCTTGGTAAGGAAGTTGCCTGAATTCTGTTGGGTAAAATGAAGCAGTGGATTAGTGGTATTGTCCATATTATCCTATTCCCTCTCTAGTTACCAAGAATAAGGGAAAGATGGCTAAGGAATATGCCTTGCTATCCCAAACCCATGTTTCTCAATTGAAGACAAAATAAGTATTTATAAATCAGACCCCATTTCAAAATACACCAAAGGAAGCTCACAGCTTACAGGGACATTTTTTAAAAGTCCAGTTCCGAAGCAAAGGATTGTTTAGAAATCTAAGTAACAAACTGTCCACTTATTGCAAATTCTAATTTGTTTGTACTATATTTTCTTAAAATAAGGGTAGCCTAGCAAGGGGTGCAGCCTCACAGGGACAACTGTGTTTTCAACCCCATTTACCAAATATATGAAGGAAATATTTTGTATTAGGAAAAAGTTTGGTATAGGTGCTAGTGTTTTATAGGGAAAATCCAAATATAGAATACCGCCCTCTTTTCCCCCAGTATGTACATCATACTCTTGGGTCCCAAGCTCCCTCTTAACCTTGCTGCTCAGTCTGAGATGTCATCCTGACAATATAAACTCCATCCTATCACATATACATATGCTTATAACACTGATGTGTATTTTCTTTTGGACTGTTGGATTAGGGCAGGGTATTTCTCAAGTATCAAACTATTGCACTACTCTGCAATCTGGGTAGGATTTTAAAAAACAAACCAAACAAATAAAACTTCCTAAGAATTTCCTCATCAAATCAGGATGTGAAGAGAGTTATGGGGAGAAGGGAAAAATGAAAACAAGAGGAACGCCTTTTAAACAGAAGCCTTGAGTTAATGATCACAACCAAGGAATAAGGCCCCATGACTCTCACACCTGAAAAAGAGAAGTGTGATCAATCTGAGGCTGAAGAAACAGAAGAAACTAAATGCTAAATATCCCTTTCCATTCGGAGTCTGACTTATATGACTTGTGAAAACAAATAGCTGTAAATCACTTAGGGTTCAGGTTCCATGGAAGTAGCATACATCCATCCCTTCTGGCATGGAGCAGAGTCCAAACTTTGAGGAAAACATTCAAGTTCCAGTACAGTATAAACAAAGAGAAAGGAAGATCAGTAACACTGGCCAGTTATTTTAATTCTCATTATGGAAATAATAATGATTACTGGGTGGAAAAATCCCAATTAATTGGCACCAGTCAGGGGCAGTGAAAGAAATTATTTTCAAATTTGAAAATTATGCAACTTTTCTTGAGATTTTTGCAGTATTTAAAGACCAGTAATAGAAACCATTTGCCAAATTCATTTAGTCTCTCACTGAGGCACACATATGTGATCTCCTAATTTACAGCTTGCATGTACAGATGTTCACACTTAGTAAAAGGGTTTCTTAATAGCTTTTTTTAATTAAAAGTGTGTTGATAATAGGTGTTTTAAACATATCCAAACAACACAGCTGAACTGACAAATGCCCGTCTTCATGCCTCACCATGCCTCACATTGTCGCAATATTTTATAATAGTGAAGACGATGCTTCAGTTGAATGTATATAGGATAAATGTTACTAAAAAACCTCTGAATGAAATCTTTCATTATTTTTTCTCTCTATGATCTGTTTCCAAGTTGAAAAATTTAGACTGCTACTAGGTTTATGTAGCCGAAAGGAGAACCACACAGACGCTGCTTGCTGTCTGCAGTTTTTTTTTTCCCCTTTGCAAAACTTTGAACCCCATCCAGCTTTGACACACTGCCTCTTCAGTTAATAACTATCAAGTTTCCCCTTGTCTCCTGTCTACTTTTCTTTGAGGCAATTGCGCACTCAGCACCCCGAGATAATAACACACATCCATAAGATAAAAGCAATGGCATTAATGTAATTGTCTGCCTCTCTCTCTTTAGCCTAATCTTTTTTTTCCCTTCAGTTTTGACTGCCTGTGTGACACCTGTTTTTGTCTCCTCTGATCCTACGACAGGTTTTCCGCTGACAAGGTTTTTGCCTGACAGAGATTCTGCCAGACGAGAACATAATAAAATATGAAGAACTGCTTGTCAGAGTTTCTGCCAATGCTCACATGAAATAAAGAAAAGAAGAGGGGAAAAAAACCTCTGACTTTTTTTTTTAAGGGGCCCCTGTGATGGTCGCTTTTGGCCTGTCACGAAAAAGAGCTCCCTGGCCAATTTCTGCAAAGCAAACAGGTGTTTTCTTTTAATATTAGGGTTGGTAGGTTATTTCTCCCCCTCCCCAATATTGGAAAACATGAAAAACCAAAAATGAGGGGAAAGGAATATTTGCTGTCATAATGTTGAAGGTAAAGGGAGAGTTAAGAGTATAACTTGATCAAATGTGGAATGTGTTTGGCAAATCTTACTAAAACATCATAAATTTTAGCTGTGATTATTATCACTATTGCTAAAAGAAATGCAACTATTTGACTCAGGCCTTTAGTCCAAAACGTGATAAGAGTTTTGAAGGGGCATCAATTAATGTTCGAAGAGAAAACAAATTTGCAAGATTTAGCGCCTACCTATCAAAATAATACTTGGGTTACTATGTATGTCTTTCTATTCAATCAATCAATTGATCAACATTTATTAAGTGCCTACCATATGCCAAACACTCTGGTAAGTGCTGGGGATACAAAAAGAAGCAAAAGACTTTCAAGGAGCTTACAATCTAATGGGAGAGGCAAGCAAACAAATATATAAGGTAAGCTATAGACAAGATAAATAGGAGATAATTAGAAGAGGGAAGTTACTGAAATTAAGGAGGCTTGGGGAAGGGTTCCTGTAGAGGAGGGGATTTTAGCTAGGACTTGCAGGAAGTCAGAATAATAATCAGAACAGAGGAGGAAGAGCATTACAGGCATGGGGGACAACCAGAGAAATGCTAAGAAAGGAGAGACAGGAGTGCTTTATTCATTTTGTTGTTGTTTACCCACTGAAATAGAAAAAAATCGTAAAATGCTGAAAGCAAACACCTGAAAAGTTAAGATACAGGACTGGGTGTGGGGGCGTGGGGGTGTGGGTTAGGTACTCATGAAGGTGCTTAAGAATCAAGACAATGGTGAAAAGCACCTAGAAAGCAAAGTGATAGTTGGAAATCAAGGAAAGTTGGAGGAACTTAACATAGAAATTCAGGAGAGATGAGTGCCTGGAACTGATAAGTCATATAAATCAAAAGCAGTGAGGATGAGGAGCATGAAAACTTGACATATAACAAAAAAGAACAGAATCTTGGATCTTTTATTGGAGTTTTTAATATCAGGAAACAAACCGCTTATGTAAGTACCTAGGCAGTGAAGGTATTCAGCCACAACCCATCTATTACAGTCTTAGATATTTCCTCTTCACTTCAAGGGACTAGATCCATTTGCTTTCCAATGACACCAAAGTCTGTGACCAAGAAAACTCTTCCTGTAGCAAATCATAAAATACTTTGTATACTTCCAATTAGATGGTTCCATATTTGCACAAGCTCATTAATCACACTTAGGAGAATGATGTGCCAATTTTGTAGCATCTTGTGCATACACCAATGTCTATCAAAGAACAGAGAAGTGCTGCAAATGTACACTCTAGCACTGGGGCCCTCTTCAGGATGCTGACTAACCTACCAATATTCTTCAACCTAATTGTAGCAGTGACATCTTTCAATACATTACATGAGCTGATTTAAAGGCATCTCATCGGGCAGCTAGGTGGTGCGGTGGATAAAGTACCGGCCCTGGATTCAGGAAGGCCTGAGTTCAAATCTGACCTCAGACACTTGACACTTACTAGCAGTGTGACCCTGAGCAAGTCACTTAACCCTCATTTCCCCACAAAACAAAACAAAACAAAACAAAGGCATCTCATCCATATGGTCTCTGATCATAGGATCATAGATTTTTGAGCAGGGAAGGACCTCAGATATTATCAAGTCCAACGCCTTCATTTATACAGAAGAGGAAACTGAGTCTTACAGAGGTTAATCCAATAGGATGGGGTCATATAGGTAGTCAGTGTCAAAGAAGGAATATGAACTTCTGTCTCCAAGACCAGCGCTCTAAATATTATGCTCAATTATAGGTTTAATTTCAGAAACCACTGATGATTTTAAAACACACATTATAAGAACATACTTCTATTTAAAAAAAAAAGGCAAGAAACAATACAATATATTATACTACGAGTCTACTAAAGTCTTGTGGGATAAGATTATAAAACACCTAAATAGTTGGAGTTCCTTTACTGTATTTTTAAGCCAATGATTTCCTTGTTCAGTATGGATAATATGGAGAGGAAGTCAGCAAAGTGGTACCTTTAAGAGCATCAAAACTATATTAGGAAGACAGTGTTCGTACCTTTGATCCAGCAAATGCCTGCAGTTTTACCTGACAGGACCTTCCAGGGTGAAGACAAGGAATTTGTTTCATTTATAACTCCTCCAATTTGTGCTCTGCTTAACCTGGTGAACTCTAGTTAATTAAGATGTTCCTATAAACAATTAAGCTTCCTGTAGGATCGTTAGCAAGATATAAAAATTTATGATGTAATAAAATGTAATAAAATGATAAAGTGGTTAGCCCATCAAAGCACTTCATGAGCAATATTAGAGGTGTTGAAACAGGCAAATGTGGCTTTAACTTTATCTATAATCCTACTACTTTGGGCAATGGATAGTAAGGATTCAAGAAGTCAGCACCCCCTCAATTAAAATGATCTGTTGTGGAGTTCTCAAAATGTGACTTTCAGACCCAAGCATTTTCTATTTCTGTGCAAAGAAAAGCTTAAACTACCACTTTTTGGGGTATTGGACAAGTATGAAATTGAGCCAACATCACTGGGGTGATATCACCAACTCCATTATCAATGGAACAAAATCATCTGTACTACGGTACTGTCCGGTGAAGAGAGTCTTTCCTCATGGGTAAAAGAAAAGGGATAATCCATCACTTATGTGATAGAACTGGAGGAGGGGAAGAGAGAGAAGATTCAAAATGTGTCTGAGTCCCCACATTTAATATTACAATCTTGAAAGACTCTAAAAAGCTTGTAAATGCAATGTCACTTCAAAACAACCACCCCTTACCAACTAACTGTTCTTCATCTCAAAATCATGCTAGGAAGGTTTTATAATTTCCTCTTACTGATCTTACACAATCTTAGTGTTGGAAGAGATTTCAGAAATCGTCTATCTCAAACTGGAACAGGAATCTCTTATGATTACCTTTGATCATCCATCATTCAGTCTTCACTTGAAGAACTTGCCCCATTCTGTGGAGGCCATTCAATACTATATAATCAGAATCACTGGGATGTTTTAGCTCTCTGAAAATTCTATCCATTACTCCAAGTCATGCCTGTACCTTAAAACAGGAATTACTCAACAAAAATCATTGAGATTTGGCTTAAATATCTTCATTGCCTCTTGAGGCATACTATTCTACTTCTGGACAGCTCTCATTGGCTAGAAGGAGAAGAGCTCTTTTGGAAACTTTTAGCAATTGCATGAATATTTTCTTTATGGGGCAAAGTAAAACAAGCCCATCCCCCTAACTCATGAGAGACTTTTAAATACTGGAATACAGCTATCATATTCTCCCCCAAGTGAAATTATCTTCTTCCAAGCTAGTTCACCCCAGTTTATTCACCCTTATATTTTGTCTATGTCTTCAGTCCCCTTAGCATCTTGACCATGTTCCTCAGAATACAATTTGTTAATATCCTTCCTAAATATGGCCCCTGAACCAGAACACAGTACTCAGATAAGATCTGACCATAGCTGAGTAGCAAGACTATCACCTCTTCCTCCCCCCTTCCTCCTCTATTTACATAGATTAAGATCACATTTTTTTTTGCTTCTGATTCATACTGTTAGCCAATCTACTAAAATCTTCCAATCTTTGTTCACACAAACTATCCTAAAGCCATGTCTCCCCCATACTTGATCCAGACCTAGTAGATAAATGGAATTTGGAGTACACAAATTCCTAGTCATGTTAACAATGCAGACTAAATGGCTGTTCCCTTGGAAGCCACTCAAATGTACAAAATGGGGCAAGGAGATGGGCAGAAACACAAGGATTCAAGGTGTCCTAAAAAGAATACGAAGCGGGAGAACTAGGTGGCCCAGTGGATAAAGCACTGGCCTTGGATTCAGGAGGACCTGAGTTCAAATCCAGGTTTAGACACTTGACACTGACACTAGCTGTGTGACTCTGGGTAAATCACTTAATCCTAATTGCCCAGCCAAAAAAAAAAATATATGGAAACCTATGCATTAGACAAAAGAATATGAAACATCACTGCACAGATATAGAAGTTAAAAAACACACTAAGAAGTATAGGGAGGCAATGTATTTGATTCATTAATTAAATACAAAAGGTTAGTATGTGTAGAAGTTGTCCTTTTAAAGACTATCAGCTATGGTTGGGGGAGTAAAAAGAAAGAGCTAAAAGAGGGCATCATGCCCTTGGGTCAAGCAGAGAAGGGTTGCTCCCCCATCAGACCAGAAAACAACCCTGTTGTTGCTTTTTAACATAAAAGTAAGTCAAGAGAAAAGAAAAAGGACTTTGGCTGCCAAAGTGCCCTAACCCAGATGTTTCACCCAAGCTGCTTCAGCAGCTAAAAATTAATTTTTCTGGCTAGATGGAAGCTGCATTTTTCCCCAAAATTGTTCTTTGAGATGATGGAGGATAGTCTGTTGGAGTGAGAATAGAGAAGGTCTACAGAGCAGAAAAATTCTGTTACAGAAAGCATCACTCCCTAACCCTCCTACTCTGTAAGAAACTGTGTCCCCACCCCAACCCACTAATATCTTCACATGTATGGGAAGAAAGTTTCTTGTGGTCTGTAAAAAATATATATTTCTACTCAGATTCTAGTAGCTGTCAATTGTGAACAAGATATTTCACCTCTCTGAGGCTTATTTAGATCATCTCTAAAATAAGGGTAATAATACTTGTATTAAAGGCTTCAAAATAGTGTTGAAGAAAGAACTCTGTAAGCCTTAAAGCATTATAAAACTGTTATTATACTAACTGTGACCATTACATTACATTGATAGATGAACTTTGCAAAAATTAAACTTTGGATTTATTTGACTTAGTCTCTACGCAAGGAAAAAATGGATGGCAGGATGGGGAAGGATTTCCACTGGAAGTAGGGAAAATAGCCATGTAATGCTACAAAGTCTAACATGATGTTTAGAGACCATCTCTTCCCCAAAAAGAAACAAATTCCTCCATGAAAAGAGTCCACAACTGAGCTTAGGATAGTATTATCTCTCTTTGTTCCTTTCTTCCTGTTCAGGCACCCTTCACTCTCTCTTGTCCCTCTCATGTCAACCTTACAATTATCATATAGAAAATATTGCTCAGTCACTTGGAATAACATGAAGTCACAGTAATGTCAGGCCTCCATGCTTGTGATAGAGGAGTCTCTAATTGCGAGAGACTGGGCAGGCAGGATTAGCAGGTAGGAAAGGAAATCAGTACTTTATTTCTACGGATTATTGATCTTACGTTCAGTAACTAAGGGGGCATATTATGCAGATGCTAGTGGCGGGGGTGGGGATTTTCACAAGAAAAGCAGACCTACTGTGCAAAAAATGTTTTGAGGAACTAATAAGCAATAGACATTGATAGAAGTTAGGGACTGACAAACAGCTTTCCATACTATCTATTGAAAAAATCCTGGTTTTATTCTGTCCTATTGAGCTCTATTGAGGTACACTGGTTCAAATGTATTAAGAAAAAAAGTCAATGGAATACCCAAAGTTTATGGTTCCAAGGATGGAACTGGCACAATTGAGAAATTCCACCAAATATTGCTTAGAAATAAAGATGCAGATCTAATGGAACTCTATACAATTTGAGTTTAACTCAGCTCTTTTCTTGGAAGTGATGGTAAAAACAGCTGGATAGCTAAGGTATACCCTGCAGTAGACAAGCAGTGAACTCAGAAAAAAGAGCTAACTTGTGAAAACTAAAATCCAAGAAACATTTGATTCTAAGGATACTACAAAGTTCGTGGGTTATACAATGCTGAAATCAGACATGAAATTGCCTCCTACATACTTGTCCATTACTTAGGATGGAACAGGCATAGATGCTGAACACAGTGCCTGACTTAGGATATATTAAAATTGAATTGTCTGGAAAGTGTTCAAGGTGACTTGCAAACCTAAAAACATAATCCTATGTTAAGATGCCGCTTTCATTTCTTGAATATTGTTTAAATAAAACAGAAGAAAGGTGGAAGAGTAGAGGGGGAAAGGGCTTGTCTTGAATAATTTCAATAAGCGTAATCATTTCTCTGCTTCAATTTTCTAGTTTAAGGCCGACCTTACACACATGAGCTACAAAGAGAAAACATCTATAGAAAATGAAGAGGGAAAGTACTTAAATGTTTCAGGCAGGCCTTTTCCAGAAGAAACAACAGAAATATTAATCCAAGTCACTTGTAAGTGAATGAAAAATGCCATGGTTAGATGCAGGGCTTCTTAAATTTTTTCCACTCACAACCCCTTTTTGCCATCTGCATCTCAAACTCAACATGTACAAAATGGAATTCATTATCTTTTCTCTAAAGCCTATTCCTTTTCCAAACTTTCCTATTTCTATAAAGTCCACCACAGTCCTTCCAGGCAAGCCAGTTTTGAAATTTCTGTGTCATCCTCGATTCTTACCCCAACATATCCAAACAATTGGCAGATCTCAACAATTTGATCTCCCCAACTCCTTCATCTCTCCCTTTTCTTCTATTAACACAGCTGCCTTCCTAGTTCAGAATTTAATCACCTCTTGCCAGGACTATTACAATAACTTCTTAATTGTTCTACCTGCTTTGAGCTTCTCTTCAACTCTAATCCATCTTTCACACAACAGCCAAAGAGATTTTACTAAAGCAAAGATCCATCCTCTACTTAATAAACTCCACTAGGTTCCTTTCACCACTAGGGCAAAACACAAACTTCTCTGCTTCACAACCTGGCCCCAAACTATCATTGCAGCCTTATTAGATGCTACTCCCCTTTCACCTCCTCTATGATACAGTCAGTATGATATTTTTCCCATTCTTCATCCATTGCAATTTATCTGTCACTTCAGTGTCCTTATGTTTTGAATGCTTCCTTCAAGTCTCAGGTAACATTCCACCTTCTGCAAGAAGCTTTTCCTGGTCACCCTTAACACTAGTACCATTTCTGTGAAGTCATCTCCAATTTATCACATCTCTATCTCTATCTACATATCTAATATGTATCTATACATAGAACTTATATGTATACGTGTATAATCTGTGTTCATATGTATACTCTATTGTTGTATTCCATAGATGTGTCTATGGATATATGTATGTAAGGGGCTAAAAGTCTAGCAAGTCTGTCTAAAAATTTAATGAGTGGTCGCCAATAAATTATAAGCTTTAGCAACAGTTTAGACTTTTAAGCATTTATTACGGAGAATAAGAATTTGGTGAAGAGAAAAAAAGAGGCCTTAGATGCCTACATCTATCTATCTCAGGGAGCCAGCATTTTTGCTCCAATCTCCATGAGAGTCTTAATGAAAGAGAGGAAGAGAACCAGCCTCCCCCCTTCTTCATCCCACAAGCCTCCTGTGGAACCGGGAACATCCCATCCACACGCACACACAGCTCCAGCTAATTGGTTGGTAGCTTTGATCGACAGTACCCACGAGCAAATGTGAAGTGACACCAAGGAAGTGACCTTGCAAACCACATACATGGCTTGCCCTCAGACGCCTTCTCCTTATGGTGGAGCTTTCCCACAGTAACTCTCCAGCAGGTGGCATCACTCCAATCGTTACATGTATCTATGCATATGTTTGTCTGTTGTCTCCCCCATTAGATTGTGAGTTCCTTCACATCAGTAACTGCTTTTGGGTTTCTTAGTATTCACCATGGTTTAGCACAGTAACAAGCACAAAGTAGGCACTTTAAATGCTTTATTACTTGGGGCAGCTAGGTAGTGCAGTGGATAAAGCACCAGCCCTAGATTCAGGAGGACCTGAGTTCAAAACCAGCTTCAGACACTTGACACTTACTAGCTGTGTGACTCTGGGCAAGTCATTTAACCCTCATTGCCTGGGGGAGGAGGAGGGGGAGAGAGAAGCTTATTACTTGATTCACCTTGACCCCATGGAATCCCTACTTTTAAGGAAGACTCTGTGTGTGTGTGTGTGTGTGCGCGCGCGCGCACACGCACGCGTGCATGTGAGTTTTGTCTTCTTCAATAGAATGTAAGCTCCTTGAGTGCAGGAGTTGTTTTAATTTTGCCCAGGGCCTACCTAGAAAATATGTAATAAATGTTCAATCTATTATGACATATCAATTTACTGAGGCACGTTAAATATCTTTGTTGCTTTAAACAAATAAACAAACACACCGTGGTTTCTTTGGTCGAGGTTTTCTTCCCTTCCCTAAAAGAGGTCATACTTGACCTTAGTGATTTTTAAAGCTACTGCTGTTGCCCACCTTCTGGTAATGAACCTTTCTGCACTTAACCAGGATGGTATTCAGATGAACACAATCCATCCAAAACTAGATCCTTCCTCAAAGCCTTTCTAGCTGGATAGGAACTACCAGAGTCTGTAATCTGTTTGCATAACCTTTAAGAACTAAGGCTACAATGAGACACTAAAGATGAATTTGCATGAAGCCCCTTCTTTTTTTTTTTAAGTGAGGCAATTGGGGTTAAGTGACTTGCCCAGGGTCACACAGCTAGTAAGTGTTAAGTGTTTGAGGCCGGATTTGAACTCATGTACTCCTGACTCCAGGGCCGGTGCTCTATCCACTGCGCCACCTAGCTGCCCCAAGCCCCTTCTTTATTAATCAATGTATTATGCTCAAATAACCAGCAATGATAGTTTATGGACAATGAAATTATTCATTGTTCTGTCAGTAAGGCATGTGATAAATCAAACTTCTTAGTGTTTGTTATCAGTGTTATCAAAACTTACTTTTCTAAATGAGCTATTTTTTAATTTTTGCACTAATTTACCAAATATTCATCCTGAATGGCAATTTATGGTATCAAACACCAAGAATACTCTTTAAATCTTGCAGTGTGAATCCTGAAATATTTCCTAAAAGAATTGAAAAGTTATATTTTGTTTTATTTCAACAAAAAAAAATGTCATATTAAACTAATTCCTTAACTTAGAAAATAAAATTTCATGTTGACTGAGAACCTCTATGTCGTACTACAACTAATTAAATTCAATTTAGATTCTCACAAATGGTTATATAATAGAAATGCCTGGTTCTCTTTACAAGTGATCTCCTTAGCAATATACATTGCTTCCTTTATGTAGGGCATAGCTAGTACGTGGACTGAAGACCACAATGAAATATGAGGTACTATAGGCTTGGACATAATGGAGCACAGCAAAAAGACTGTTGGATCTGAAGCAAGGCTACCTGAGTTTCAATGCTTGATTTACACTTACTAGCTTTGAAACTTGGATATAAATCACTTAACCTTTCTTGGCTTCCATTTCCTGTAAAAGGAAACACCATCATCTCAGCATGGTGTGCTGGGGAGATTGCGGGACATGACGTCAGGAAACTTGGGTTCAATTCCTGGCTCTCACAGTCTCTAGGTTTTGACACTGTACGAGTTCACTTTCCTCATCTGTAGAACAGGGATAATAACATTTCATTATCTCTTTCATAGGACTGTTGTGAAGAGCACTTTGTAAACCTCAAATCATTAATCAAAAGTTAATTGTTATCTCAAAAGAATAAAAATTGCAGGTGCACCAATGGAAATATGCAAGACAGGGGAATGGAAAGATGATAGGGCCTAGGTCTAGGAAATTCTGTAAAATAAAGAACCAAGGACTTCTAGGCAGGAAAAAGGAGGTGAACATGTTGGAAAGAAAACTGAGAAAAAACAAATGGGATGTTCCAAGTGCTGCCTTGATGCTTACTAAATATTAAAAATTCCTGAGGAAAGCGCCTAATGTTTTATGGAGTATTTACTACCAAAAAAAAAAAAGGCCAAGAATTATACAGCATAAGATGGGGAAAGCCCATGATCTATACCAGTGAGATCATGACTACATCTAAGGGTCACTAAGTTGGAAAGGGCAAGAGGAAAATGAGGTCATGGAAATTCCAGACACTTAACCTATAGATTACACAACTTAACATATAGATCCAGATCCTGGTACGATTGGCTCAGGTAACAGGTATAACTCATTTTACAAAACAGCTATTTTTCTGGAAAACTATATATAAATGAAATAATTTTAATCCTCACAGCTCATTATTTGAAGCAATTCTGCATAAATACTTTTTTTAAGGTAAAGAAATGTTTGGTAATATAGACACTGACTCTAGTGTTCCTGTTCTGAATCATAGAATCTTATCTCAATGGAGAGTGAAAGGAAGTAAAGGTAGGTAGTACTACTGGGCATTTCAATGTATATAAATGGCAGGTTTCTATAGTGTGTATGTGCTAAAGATGCCATACTACAAAAGTAGTGGTGGCCATGAGGGAAAAGACTGTAGAACTGTGCAAAGACCACTGATTCTTGAGTCAGAACACCTAGGCTGAATCATTGTCCTGTGATTTACTACCTATTGACCTTGAACAAACTGTTCGCTCTTTCTTTCTTTCTTTGGGGGGGGGGGGGCTGGGGGGAGGAATGGCCAGGGCAATGAGGCTTAAGTGACTTGTCCAGGGTCACACACCTAGGCTGGATTTGAACTCAGATCCTCCTGAATCCAAAGCTGGTGCTTTATCCACTGTGCCACCTAGCTGCCCTCAATCTTTCTTGACATCAGTTTCTTCATCTGTGAAATAAGGGGCTTGGATTAGATGATCTCCTAAGGCACATGCCAGCTCTAAATGAATGATCTCATGTGTACCCTTGAATTAAGCCTTGGCAGAAGAAGGGAACAGGGTCAAAAGAACCTATTTACCTATGACACAAAAAGAACCCATTGATAACTCTGTTCTCATATTGATATCTTCCTTCTGGCACTTATAAATACCAAAAAAAAAAGTGACATTAAAAAAATCCTTTCTTTTTCAAGAAACAAATTATTTTAAATGAAGGAAGCAAAGTATAAGGAAAACAATGGAAAAGGGGTAGGAACCCCCACAGCCTAGCAATTGCCATGTGAAATAACACAACTGTGGCATGGTGCCCTCTCTTTTTCAACAATTATAACCTTAGAAATGGACACCTCGGGGCAGCTAGATGGCACAGTGGATAGAGCACCGGCCCTGGAGTCAGGAGTACCTGAGTTTAAATCCGGCCTCAAACACTTAATACTTAACTAGCTGTGTGACCTTGGGCAAGTCACTTACCCCAATTGCCTCACTAAAATTAAAAAAAAAAATGGACACCTCTTAGTGTATATTAACTGCACGAATCAATCAAGAAAAATATTGGAATACTGCATTTCTAGGCTATTTTTTTATGTATAGTCTTCATTATAGATCCAGGTTATCAAGGTTGGAGAAGTTTAGGATTCACATAAAAAAGAACATATTTTAATTCATGTTATAAACCATAAAATATTCTGCTTCATATTAAAACTTAAGAATTGAAATCCATTAATGAAAAAGGGTAGGAAATCCCTAATTAATTCAGTGGTAACTACCCAATAATATTCAAGAAGTTTTTCAAACTGTTTAAAGGAAGTAATTTCTGAAGAGCAACCATATTCACTGAGTCATTTGAAAACCCAGGTGCTATAGTATATAATGAATTAATCAGCTGCCTTTTAAATGTCTTTCTCAAAATTTTTGGAAAGAAGCTAAGGTCAAAAATAAAACCTGTTTGTCACTGTCTTAAAATACTAATTTATAAGTTCATGCACTGGGTGAATGAAATAAATGCACATGAAATATGCACATGATATAAATATAAAAACAGAGAGCATATGCAATATATATTGCACACATGCACACAATAGACACAAATCTATATGATTTGTTTCACTAAGCCGTAAAATTTCAACTCTAAAACACAGAAATCAGAGATGCTGTTTGAAAGGAAGATGAATCTGGTCAGAAGGTCCAAACAAATATTCAGAAGATTTTATGAAGGATGTGGTTTTGAAATATAAACTTTTTTTTAAAGGAATACTTGAATTTAGGATTTGACTTTAAAAAAAAATTTTGGCAACAAAAATTTAGAAAAATATTTTAACAGCACCAGAGCAGGTGGGGTGTACTCAGGGCTTTTCTGTAACACTTCTATAAAATGGGTTCTATTGGTCTTGTTTCCATCCCATCCACTTTGAGATAAAACCACCTACTAGAAAATCCAAGTCACGTTGTTGTTTTTCTTTTCTTTCTTTTTCTTTTTTTTTTCCAGGACTTGTGTGTGTAAGGCAGCCAAAGAAGACTGCTGTGTTTCACCTCAGAGCAGAAATAATTGGAGACGTGATTTCAGGGTTTCTGTGTAGGGGGAGGGGGTGAAGCAATTAGTCTGAATGCTGGGGGCAAGAAAAGTGGGTGCTCTCATCCCCACCGCCAACTCAAAGGCTAGGAGCCAAACACTCACTGTCATGTATGTGGTAATGAAGGAAAAGGAGAGTTTGGGATCTGCATAGCTGAATGTGCATATTTTGACGTGTATAGAGGTATATGTATGTGTACCTGTATGTATTAGAGAAAGGAAGTATGAAAGAGGTAGGAGAAAGGAGAAAATGGAGGGAGAAGGGGAAAGGGGAAGGGGGAAAGAGAGAAATAGAGAGAGTTTAATTTTTTCACTTATCCTGGTCAAATCTGAGAAAATACATGTTGACTGTAGTGTACAAATACAATAACTATGTATGATGTGCTAAGTATATAATATAACCAAAAATGCAAGGCATATGCCTCATGCATTATCTTGCCAATAGCTGCTCTCTAAGTAATAATTTATGCCAAGTGAGAAAAAATGTTAATTTATTTATTCCTTTGCCAGAGCAACTTCCATAGATGGAACTGGAATATAAAACAAAAATAAATCTGTGGGATAGCAAGCTTTTTGGGTTTTTTACAATGGAGAGTGGGAAGCTGTAGGCTATGAAATGAAACAAAGTCGGTGAGTAGATAGAGAAAACCATTTTGTTTCAATACTGACAATACTATAATTTAGTCATTTCTCCATCCAATAAATGTGGCCACCAGGTACTGTGCATGAGAGAAAATATTTTTGCTGAAGTGTCATGGCTTAGCAATTGAGCAAAAATTGTAAACTGGGTTGGGGAGAAGGGGGGGTGGAGTGCAGAGAAACCAATAGAATGCATTAATTCATTCAAGCCAGGAGGGGAACCACTAAGGAAAATATCACTTAAAGGAAACTAATGACAACCTCATGGACTACAAGGATAATGAGCCCAGTGTTGTTACAGGTTATTACATTGCTGTTACGTGAGTAGGAAGAGGTTGCATTGCTGTCTGTAATATGGAATTGTGTCTATTTCTGTCAAATATTCTATTTCCAGTTCTGGCAGTACTATGTGGATACCTCCCTTCAACTTCTTTTTCCTTCCTCCATCACTTTCCATTAGCATAAATGAAGTTTCTCTCACATACATTTATAACAGAATGAAATTAGGAAGCAACAATAGATGAGCAACATTTCAAGGTTCTGTGTTTGAGACCAGAGATCTTGCTAGAATAACAGGAAATTTATTAAAAATTCAACCATTCTGGATACTTGGCACTACAAGGGAATGAAGAGTATGCCCACTTGGGGACAATATCCTTGGATGTCTGAACTAATCTGGGGCATAGATTTCTTCTGTGAACACTATTTATCAGAATCACTCCATTTCTGTTCCCTGCCCTAATCCAGGTGAACAAAACCCTACCTTTGAATTCTGCTTCTATTTTCCCTATAATGATATTTAATAGACTTCTACTGAATATAATACAACCAAGCTATGTATAGTGGAATTGTTTACCTGGCAAAAAGCCACTTACATTTCAGCCTTCTCTTTGTACACCCTTTATCCTATATCACAACAAATTAAGGTACATTTTTACATATTATTTTCATGGACTTCGGCCAAAAAATCTTCTCCTCTCTTCTCTTGCCCTTCCTTAGCCCCATGTTCCATCTCCCTCAACCCCAATTTAACATCTGGTGGCATGAATTCAGCTACTTGAGCCTATTATAAGGGTGAGCAGCCTTAGAAGTCTTTGGGCTCAGCCAGAATATCTGCCAATTTCATTCTGACATCCAGGCTTTTTGAAAGGCTGACTGTGGTATGTTTGAGTTTCCATCAGGCTGCTGCTATGTGCAATATGAACTCTGTAGACCAACCATACTATAAACATCTGGCCCTTCTGCTGAGAGCTGCTAGCACAGCGTTACTTCTTGGAGACTAGAATATGCTCTTTGAGCCTCACACAGAAATGGTAACGAACTGAGTGCTTCCACCAACACTTGGAGTCATTGCCAGTAAAACTGGACGTCTCTTCTCTATCCCAGGAACCACACACACACACACACACACACACACACACACACACACACACACACACACACACACACACACACACACACACACGAACATAACCAAAACAGGAAGTAAAGCTCACAATTCCCTCACCATGTGCCACCCATCCATGTTTACACTGATCGCAGGTCCTCAGGTTAATCTTCCCAGGCTGGAAACATTCACACGTGCAATTTACCAGTGTACAACGGATGGCCTGAAAAAGGGAGAACAAAAACAACATTTAATTATCTGTCTGAATGTCTGCTTTCTCAACATTTAAAAAGGAAAAGGAAAAAAAAAAGACCCAACCTGTTTGGAATAGAAATACTCCTCACATTTTTAAGTAAACCTCTACCAATATAAAGACATATGTTTTAAATGAAAGTGTGGGGACATGCAGGGAGCTGAATTGTTGTCATTGTTGTTTTAAGAATAAAGCTTGGGAAAAAAAAAAAAGAATAAAGCTTGGGGCAGCTAGGTGGCACAGTGGATAAAGCACCGGCCCTGGATTCAAGAGGACCGGAGTTCAAATCCGGCTTCAGACACTTGACACTTACTAGCTGTGTGACCCTGGACAAGTCACTTAACTCCCATTGCCTCTCAAAAAAAAAAATAAAGCTTTATATAATATAAGCAGATTTCAAATAGATTTATCAACATCTTTGAGCAAGTTGAATAAAAAAGGGTATTTCTTCAAATTAATATATGCTATTACTGTAGAGTTGGATGCATCCTTAAAAGAATACAAACCAAAAGCTTCCTTCCATTCATGCAAGAATAAAGAATCAGAATTTTTATAAGAAAGATTCTTTGTTTGTTATACCAAGATTGCAAAGAAAAAATATTACTGCTGAAATCTTCAAATTTAAATTAATCTTCTAGGTTGTAAGCTGAAATGAAATTTTAATGCAAAAACATTCATAAAAATACTACCAAGGTACTATTCTTTCTCTGAAGTTTATACAAATCTTTTGCTCATCTCACAGATAAGTATTGGCAGAAGACAAGGATCTCACTGGTTGATGAGAGGTAGCAAGTAACTTTGCATCTACTAGCTCCCAATTATCTGTAGTTCTTGATGTTCATTTTCATTCAGAAAAGCATGATATTTCAATATTTTTCTTTTAGGTTAATGATGATGAAGACAATAATAATAAAAAATAAGTTGTTGAGGTCTTATTTTGCATTTAAATCTAAGCACACAGCCTAGAAGTAGTCTTATATAAACATAAATATGTAAGACTATAACTTTTTCATCTTTGAAAATGAAGAGATTTTTTTTAAAATAACTATTAAAAAAGAACATTTCACCAGTTTACATAATGAAGTAAGTACATTAAGTCAGCATAAATGGAGTGGAGCATTTTTATGGATTGAAACCTATGTTTCCAAACTGTGCTAAAGATGAACTGCGCTCTTCCAACTACTCTTAGTAAATTTATGGTGTGCATTTGTGTGGAGATTTCTAAGAAAGAAAGGATTTATTCTGATCATTAATAGATCAAGAATCTATTGTAACTACATAAACTGTCAAGAAAAACATCTCTCTCTACAACTTTTGAAGAAGTCTATGATTACTAACACATGCCTGCATATACAGATTACATGAATAAACACATGTAAACACACATGCACATATGTATATGCAGGGTGGGCCAAAAGTCATGATGTTTTAATAACTCTTTGAAAATTATTTTTTCTTTATTTTTACCATTTATAAAATTTTGATTTTTCACACATAAGGAAAATTAGTTTCCCACGTATGTTGTATATAATGCTGTGGTATTGTAAATTTTAAAACAAAAAATAAAGGAATTGTTAAATACTGAAATAGCTTTATGAATTTTGGACCACCCTATACATACATATATGCACACACAGATAAATGGATGGAGGTAGAGGCAGAGAGATGGGTATGTATATGTGGGTGTATACCTCAAACGATGTCTAGGCTCTACTAATTTACAAAGCAGAAATGTTCACTCACTTAGAAATTATTCATTTGTATTTATAAAATGTCATTTATAATAGGCATTTTTCTATTGGCATAATTAAACTGAGTTTTATCTACCAAAAGTAGAGGTTAAAAGGAATATTCTTAGTATTATGAACTTACTATTTGTTATGCTTTGGCCACCTAAGATTAAAAATATTGATAGTTCAGATTGACATAAAAGATGAAGTTCTATATCCCAGTTTCTGATCTAGAAATGCCTTATTTTTCAGCATCTCTGCTTCCTGAGCCCCTAAAACTATATAGGTTTGCTCCCTTGCTATGTTTAGAAAAAATTCTACTTTCTATTATGTTGACATTTCAAGTTCCTATCTGAATGTCAACTACCCAATTACTCATTAGCCAGGTTGTAAAACATTGCTGTATATATCAGTGATTAAAGGAATAAGGACATAAAGGAATTGCTGACTCTAAAAAACAATATAGGCATTTGTGAGTCATGATAGTAGAAAAAATAGTTCTACAAAAACATAATATTCAAAATATATTCAATCCTTTATTGACCGTGTAACATATCTTATCATCCTTGGTCAGGAATAACATTATTCAATAAGGTGTCCAATGATGAACTCAGGAGTTAATTTCACGTAGACAAAAATTAAAGATTCAAAAAAGTAGCAACAGCCTATAGATAGATGATAGATAGATAGATTTTTTTAAAGTAACAAAGTATTTTGTCACAAAGAATTCTGAAAACAAAACCACCAATGGATAAATCCACATTTTAATTCTCCTACTTAATGTACCTCATATTAACAGTTTTAAAAATATATAAAGTCATAAGATTAAAAAAGCAGAAACGTTCCTTACAGATACTGGAGTTTTACAACCATGGATACCTACAACCAAACAGTACAAGGCCTCAAAACAATGTTAGGGACTTTAAATTTTAATAGCAACTGTCAACTAAAAACAGCTACCATTTGACCAGAATCAACAGATAACTTATAAAAACTGGCTCAGGCGTTGAAAGAAACAGACTGAGCTCTGAGAAATAAATTAACTAAATATACATACATAAAATAATTTGACAGCTTTAAAATAATATGGGTCTGGCATTATAGTTTATTGAAAGAATATTCCCCCTTAACTTTAATCAGCAGTTAAAATAATATTCATCACTAATGAAATTATAACTATTTCTGTTTAGGTTTATTTAAATATGTTTTTATTTGTTCATTTACTTAATTTTTCCTTCATTCATCTACCAATGATATTGAATTTCAATCCTAACTACTAAATTATTTGAAATATTTTGAGAACTTTTAGTTAAATGTTGCCAGATATTATATCTTATACAAAGTCCAATTCCTTTCGTGCCTAAATATTCAAAATTTCAAACATCTTAACTTCTTTCTACTGGAACAATCAAATATTCAAGTCACATTTCTTTAAATGCCAGCATGTCTACTTAGGTTAAATCCAGATTTATATGGAATATAATCATTACTATAGGTAATGATGTTTATTTAAATAATATTGTGCAACTAAACATATCAGCTATTGTTCTTCAAATAAAGTTTTATTCTAAATAGCATATTTTTAAAACAATATTGAACTTTGAAATAAGAAACATTCTCAACAAAACAGAAGCAATGTGATCAACTGTGAGCTCACCCATCTGGAAACACAAAAAACTGACTAAAGGCTTGGGAAGTAATAAGCCTTATTCATTCAAATGTTGAATGAATATCTACTGAACAAGAGGAAGTATGTTATGCTAGGCTCTTTGGAGGATAAAAAGATGTATATAACCCTGTCACTGACATCCTAGGGGTTATTATCCAGTAGGACAACCTAAAGGAATTGGGTTCACAAAAGCCAGAGAAAATGTGCATAAAGTGAGTCTCCAAAGTATCTCTGAAGTGCAGGAAGAGCTACCATGGTAAGCCATGAAAGAAAGGCCTAATTTAGGAATGCTGTAGACTATTAGACCAGTGATACATAGGAATATGTTATCAAAGGAAACTGTGAAGGCTCTGGGGATTATAATAGGTGTATAAGGAGGAAATTAAAAACAAAGAAAGGTCACAATTTATAGTTTTAAAGAACTTACAAGAAAATACAAAGATAAAAATAGAACCAAAACAGTTACATTGGTAAACAGCCATACACCAAATGCATGAGTCAACTTTTGAAACTGTCTAAAATATTAGAATATTCATTAATTAGGGCTACTTCCTAGAATCAAAAAGACATACTTCCCCCATGCAAAAAAAAAAAAAAAAAAAGGTCTCAGTCTATTATAGTTATTATTTTCTGGGGTTTGAAAGGAACAATTTTGTGTTAACTACTGATTTAATTTTTCTTAATTGGAAATACAAAAGAGGTAAAAACAGCACCTGCCCTCAAGCATATCACATCCTAATGAGGGAGAAAACATGGAAAAAACTAGATATGAGGGGGCTGCTAGGTTGTACAGCAGATAAACCACTGGCCCTGGATTCAGGAGGACCTGAGTTCAAATCTGGCCTCAGACACTTGACACTTACTAGCTGTGTGACCCTGGGCAAGTCACTTAACCCTCACTGCCCCACAAAAACAAACAAACAAAAAACCTAGATATGAGTTCTACTGAGAAGGTGAAAGGCAGTATAAGAAGACACTAGTAGTTGGGGGTCAAGGAAAATTATGCCTGCTAGAGACATGATCTGCTGAGTGGGATCTTTGGAATCTTGAAGGAAACAAGGGAAAACAAGAGGTCGAAGTGATGAATAAAAGCATTCTATGATGGGGTATATCTAATAAAAAGAATAGAGATAGAAAAGTAAGTGGTACCATAAGTAAGCTAGTATAGTTGAAATATAGAGAAAATGAAAGGGACTAAAGTTAAAAAAAAAAACCAAAAAACCAACAACTATAAAGGTAGAAAGGAACTGAGTTGCTAAAAGCTTTAAAACAAAAACCTGATATTTGATCCTAGAAATAATAGAGAGCCATTGGAGTTTATAGAGTAGGGGATTTCAATCATTTTGACAGCTGAGTAGAGGATGGATTAAAGTGGGAAGAGACTTAAAAGGAGAGAAATTGATTAAAAGAATAAAATAATAGCCAAAGCAAGAGATAATAAGGGCTTGAATGAGGGTGGTAGATTTGTAAGCCAAGACTAAGGGGCATAGAAGGGAGGGATTGTGATTGAAGAAATGGCAAGATTTTTAAATGGACTGGATACTTGGGACAAACTACTTACTAAACAGTAAAATAAGAAGGTATGTCTCATGTAAAAAAATTAAAACAATGTAAAGAGAGAATACAAATGAGTCAAATTTATACCTTTTGTTTTAAAGCTTAATTTTAGCTATTAAGCTTGTTCTTTTCTCTCATCAAGCCAGGAACTATTAGTAAGTAACCCATTTTAAGGGTTCAATAACCCTAACCAAAAATCTTCCTAACCTAAATTCCATTTCCTACTGTTAAGTCCTCTAAGGAAATTAAATCATTAGACATGTATCATAGTGAATAGAGAATTGGCCTCAAAAGTCAGGAAGAAGCCAAGTTCACAGAGTAAAGACAGGCACCCACCTGGGCTCCACCAATTTCCCCTTAAAACAATGTTAAAATAACACCTCAAAATGAATTCTGAAGTGACAGAACCAATAAAAAGATGAGGTGAAACAAATTTCCAGTCAAATCCAACTTAAGAAGTCAGCCGGAAAGTTTTGTCTCACTGAGGTGAGAATAGAACACAGTCCAGCACAGGCTGAGTCGAGCAAGCTAGCAGCAGGCCATAGGAGCAACTGAATCAGCGGTGAGAGTAGTTTCTGGAGCTCTCAGGTTACAGATGGTAGGGGGTGAGATAACTGCTTAGAAGGTGATCACAGAGGGATTCTTGGCTGACACAAGGAGAAGTACCCTATAGCATTGCCCATACATGGTTCCAGGTCATTGTCCCAGAGAAAAGAAGAATACTAACAAGAGCAGAGCACCATGTCACAATTCCAAGGCTGAACAGACTCCTTGTGGTTATTCACAGTCCAGAACACAGGCCAAGAGAGCAGTGAGCACATCTCTCCTAAGAATATACAACCTTGGAAGTACTGAAAACTTACAGACAACCATAACCAGCTCTGAAAAAAGCAGTATGAAAATCCTAAAGCTGCATCCTAGAAACAGAACCAAAATTTAACACAAAGTCAAAAGTCAAGAAATAAGCTGGAAAAATGAGCAAACAACAACAAAAAGAACCTGACCATAAAAAACTTCTATGGTGACTGGGAAGATCAAAATACAAACTCAGAAGAAGACAACAAAGTCAAAATTGGTACTTCCAAAGGCTCTGAGAAAAATGTGAATTGGTATCAGGCCCAAAAAAGGGCTCCTGGCCATGAGAGCAGCCCCTGCTGCCTGAGGTTGCCCCCGCTACTGCCATGTCAGCCCATCTGCAGTGGATGGTTCTCCTGAACTGCTCCAGCTTCCTCATCAAGCGCAACAAGCAGACTTACAGCACCAAGCCCAACAACCTCAAAGCCTGAAACTCCTTCCATTACAATGGGCTGACCTACAGGAAGACGGTGGGCATCGAGATGGCCACTAATGGCAAAGGCATCCTGGTGGTGCTGAAGCAGCGGGCAGGTCAAAGGAAGCCTGGCACTTACTATGTGAGGACCACCATCAACAAAAATGCTTGGGTCATGTTTGACAGCGTCTGGCATATCATCTGCAAGAAGAAATACCAGAAAGATCTCCACATGGCTGCTCTCTGTGGGGCCAACGCCATTCTGTGGAGCCAGAAGCCAGTGGTGGCGAAGAAGAAGCGAACCCACCCACCCAAGAGCACTTAGGATACCAGACCTGCCTTTGGCTAATAAAGTGAAACTGGAAAGAAAAAGAGAGAGAGAGAGAGAGAGAGAGAGAGAGAGAGAGAGAGAGAGAGAGAGAGAGAGAGAGAGGAAGGGAGGAAGGGAGGGAGGAAGGAAGGAAGGAAGGAAGGAAGGAAGGAAGGAAGGAAGGAAGGAAGGAAGGAAGGAAGGAAGGAAGGAAGGAAGGAAGGAAGGAAGGAAGGAGAGGAAAAAAGGACTCCTATAAGAGCTTAGAAGGAATTTTAAAAATCGAATATGAGAGTCAAAGGAAAAATTCAGAAAAGGAATGAAGGAAGTATAAGAAAATCATGAAAAAGAGCTAATAGGGTGGTAAAAAGGGGTACAAAAAATACTAAAGAAAATAATACCTTTTTAAAAAATAGGCAAAACAGCTTTCCTTAAAAAAGGCAAAAAAATCCATTGAAGAAATGATTCTTAACAAAATAAAATTGGCCAAATAGAAAACCATATAAAAATTCACTGAAGAGAATTTTTATAAAAGCAGGGTTAGCCACATGGGGGAAAAATGTATAAAAGCTTACTAAAGAAAACAATTCCTTAAAAAGTAGAATTTGATAAGTGAAAGAAAATAACTCCATGAGACATCAAGAAACAATAAAACAAAATCAAAAGAATGAAAAGAAAAGAAAATGTGAAATATCTCATTGGAAAAACAATTGACATAGAAAACAGATGAGAGATCATTTAAGAGTTATTGAAATACCTGAAAGCCATGATCCCCCCCCCCAAAAAAAAGTCTAGACATATGTCAAGATATTATCAAGGAAAATTTCTCTGGTATCCTAGAATCAGAGGGTAAAACAGAAATTGCAAGAATTCACTGCTCATATCCTGAAAGAGATCCCAAAATTACAGAGCTCCCACAGGTCAAGGAGAAACTATTGCAAGCTGTCAGAAAGAAGCAAATCAAATACATTGGAGTCGCAGTCAGGATAAGATGAGATTTAGCAGCTTCTACATTAAAGGATCAGAAGGCTTAGAATATGATATTCCAAGAGGTAAAAGTAGCTAGGATTACAAACAAGAATCATCTACCCAGCAAAACTGAGTATAATCCTTCAGGGGGGGAAATGGACGTTTAAATAAACTGAGAACTTTCAAGCACATCCCAAAAACTGAATAGAAAATGTGGCTTTCAAATATAAGACTCAACAGGAGCATAAAAAGGTAAACAGAGAAATCATAAGGGATTCAATAAGGTTAGAATGTTTGCCTCCCTACACGGGGAGATGAAACTTATAACTCCTATGAACTTTCTCATTATTATGGCAGTTAGAAGGACTATACATAAACAGAGTACTTGGGTGTGATTTGACTACGATGGGATGAGATCTAAAAAATTAAAATTAAGAGGTGAGAAAGAGGACTGAACTAGAAGAAGAGACTGAAGTTTGAATGGTATAAAGTATCCCACATAAAAGCAGCAATAAAGAGCTTTTACATTGGACGGAGAGGGGGCAGCTAGGTGGTGCAGTAAATAAAGCACCAGCCCTGGATTCAGGAGGACCTGTGTTCAATTCCAGCCTCAGACACTTGACACACTTACCAGCTGTGTGACCCTGGGAAAGTCACTTAACCCTCACTGCCCTGCCAAAAAACAAAAATACATTGGAAGGAGAGATGGGATGGTGGAGTTGGTGAACCTGGCTCTCATAAGAATTGGCTCAAAGAGAGAATTAGAGACATACTCAGCTGGGTATAGAAATCTATCTTACCCTAACAGAAGTAGAAGGGGAAGTGGGTAAAAGAAGGGGAGGTAGTGGTACAAGGGAAAAAAGATTGGGGGAAGCAGTGGCCAGAAGTACAATGCATTTGAGGAAAGACAGTGTGAAAGGAGAGAGAGGGGGTGGGGAGAGAGGGAGAGAAGGAAGGAGGGAGGGAGAGAGAGAGATGGGGAGGGAGAGGGAGGGAGAGGGAGAGAGAAAGAAAGAGAGAGAGAGAGAGGGAGGGAGGGAGGGAGGGAAGGAAGGAGGGAGAGAGAGATGGATAAATGGGGGAAAATAGTATGGAGGGAAATATATGGTAATTATATCTGTGAAAAAATTTATAGCAAGTTTTGCTGATAAATGCCTCATTTCTCAAATAAATAGAGAACCAAGTCAAGTTTATAAGAATACAAGTCAGTCCCCAATTTATGGACAAAGGATTATGAACTGGAAGTTTTTAGACAAAAAAGAATCAAAACTAACTATAGGCATATGAAAAAATACTATTGGTAGAGGTGTTAGTTGATCCAACCATTTTGGAAAGCAATCTGGAACTATGCCCAAAAAGTTATAAAACTGTGCATATACTTTGATTCAACAACACTACTACTAGGTCTGCATTACAAAGATATTAAAAAAAAAGGAAAAGGAACTATATGTAAAAAAATATATATGTATAGCAGCTCTTTTTGTGGTAGCAAAGAATTGGAAATTGAGGGAATGTCTGTCAATTGAGGAATAGCTGAACAAGTTGTAGTGTATGATTGGGATGGAATACTATTGTGCTATAAGAAATTATGAAAAGAATGCATTCAGAAAAACCTGGGAATATGTGCATGAACTGATAAAAAATGAAGTGAGCAGAACCAGAACACTATGCACAGTAATAGCAACAGAATGATCCAAGACAATTCAGAAGGACTTATGATGAAAAATGCTATCCACCTCCGAAGAAAACACAGATGACATCTCAATACAAAATGAAGCATACTTTTAAAAAATTTAATTTTCTTGGGGTTTTTTTGGTTGGGGGCGGGGAAACTAATAAGAAATATGTTTTGCATGAGTGTACATGTATAAACTACATCAAATTGCTTACCTTCTCAATGGGGAGGGGGAAGGGAGGAAGAGTCTGGAACTCAAAAAAATTAATGAATGTTTAAAAATATTTTATATATAACTGGAAAAAAGAAAATATTTTAAAGGAGTCAGGAACAAGGGTTCAAGTTCTACCACTAATACATACTGACTTGGGACCTTAGCCAAATCATGAGAAACTATTGTATGTAAAATTTGTTGCTGAATCTATAGAATTTCTAACATAAGATAACAAGAGCCAATGAAGACACAATGACAAAATTAAGGAAACACTTTCAAAGAGGAGAACTCCAGTAATAATTATGGAAGTATGTTCTATAAGCACTTCTAACTTGGAAAAACCAGAGTTAGAAGCACAGAACCTATAAGCTCTTTCTTTAAGGAGTCACAGAAGAACCACAGTGACTCCAAAAGAAATGTTATTGTGCATTCTGTTTTCAAAGGGAGTGCTCAGCCATAGCTTCCTGGATAATGGGGCTGTCTGATACATTTTTATACATCCCTTGCATTCTGGTTATAATGTAAAAATCACCTTATACACCAGTCCTAATACAGTGTCTCGGACATTTCCACAGAGACCAGTGCCTACCCAAAGGAACTTTTCTAACAGCAATAGAACAAATGTAACAATATTGAAAATCAGTTTAATACCAATGACAGATTTCTCCCTCTTTCCTTTCCTATTTCCATCCCTATCCCATTCATAGGTAAAAATAGAAGAAACAAACTCCCTATATAACCTTCAAGAAAATAGGAAAGTTAGCAATACTTCCAAGGACTTGGGTAGTCTCCCTTCTCTGTCCCATTTTTTTCTTCTTCAATGGTACACCTCTGAAATGGTATTTTAAATATGATCTCATAATAAATAAAAATAGCATAATCTTGATCAAGGAAGTGGTTCATTTCAGTGGATGTCCATCAGACTTGAAACATAAATTGAACAAAATTATGAAAAATACAAGCATGGTTGGCTTTAAAATTCAAATTCTCTTATTTATACATTGATGAAAAAATGTACTGTAAATACAGTACAATACACTTCCCTTGTCAGAATCCAGAAATAAAAACTTGACTGGGGAATGCCATAATGAGAAAGTTGTCAGATACTAGCAGAAAGAGGGTTCATCATCCTAGAAAGAATGCTTATAAAGGTGCCTATCTCACTTTGACTCCAAGGGTATTCATGTGACCAATAAGTATTGGACTATAGGACCTTCAGACTTGGAAGGGACCCGAACAGCCTCACAAAATATTTAATAAATGATCAGCTAGACAATTCAGGTAGACCTACAAGGAGGAGGGAAACCCACTCCTTCCCAAGGTAGATGCAAAAAGGGGGAAACCCACCAACTACTTATAGAAAAATATATAAAAAGACAGCTTCATGAAAACAATGGTATGTCCAGTGTCAGCACAGGAATACGTTGATTATCAAGTTCTTTGGAAACAAAAGATGGCAAATGCAAGTTAAGAGACTTTTTATTCCTTACTATTTAATCACTAATATTCACAATATGCTAACAACAATGACAAAAATAATATAACAAAATGATATTGTCTACCTGATAAAATGTACTCAAAACATTTATGCAGTGTGGGCATTTATGGAATCTTGGGGAAAATACTTTTTAAATGTTTCTTTGAAATATCAGGAAAGACCTTAAAAATAGAAAATCTACTTTTCTTGCTGAAGTTCTAAAGCTAAAAATATCTTATCTCTTACTCATTACCTCTAAAGAGTGCTAAGTAATTCAATTCAATTTCTTCCATCTCAGTAGCTAGGGTCTTTGTGAGCCTTATAAGAACAGAATTGCATATCCAAGGATAAGATGGTTCTGCTTCTGCTAATCATGATGCATCTTATTTTTCAGCATATGGTAAACACCCAAATAACATTTGTTGAATAAATGAATGAATTCAATTGATCTGAAAGTATAATACTTATTTGCAAATATTGTAATTGATAGACCTCCTGAAACCACCTTATTCAAATATACATGCCTTCTATTACACAAATATTTTTCTAATTTCATTGCCAGTTCAATATTTCAAAGAAAAAAGTAGTTTTGGTTAGCAAATGAAGAAAAAACTCACTATGAATTATAATCTCTAATTGGCTACTAAAACTATAGTAGTGTGATTTCAAATTAACAAAAGTGAATTGTAACATGTCATCTAACACATAAAACAGATAGTGCTGATCAGATTGTTCAATTTCCTGTGACAAATGAAATCAATTTCAACTACAGTCATGGGACTGTTTTGTGGGAGGTCTGAGGGAAAGGCAAAGTATCACAAGCCACAGAATTGGGTATGTATGTGTCTCTGTATATATGGTTGGTTACCTTTCTGCTTAAATGTGTGTGCATGTATCTCTATATGCACATGCAAATATACACACGAATACACATGTCTGTCTATATACATTGAGACATGAATACACAGAATACACTTTCAAAATATATGAATCTAACTCTCAGCAGTAGTCATTACCCCCATGATCATAACCTACTATCAATCCACACGTGGAAGACCCCTTTTAAATAATTTAAGAGTTAAGTATAAAAATCAACAGCAGGATATGGCCAATTATAGGAGGAGTGTGCCAATGTTTTTATGGATATTTTTATGCATATTTCAGTTTTTTAAAAAAATCAGCTATAAAGAGAATACAAATGACTGTGTTATACAAGTTGTGCTACTAAAGAGAAAAGTAAAAGTCATATCACTTATAACAAAAATAATTCTTCCTCCTAGATAGAAACTAATCATTGTAATATTACCTTTTTGTATGTGTACTTAAAAAAAAAAAGAAAAGCATAATAGAGCAGGACCAGTTAGACAACTGATAATATAACAGGGAATGCTCTTTTTATGCCTATATGTATCATCCAATTAAAAATAAGGAGATAATTACTTTAATTTTAAAAAGCAATGAAATCATTATAATACCCAAACTACCCAGTAAGTCATTAAGTAGCTCCTCGCAATGGCTTATTCTAGTTTACCAGACTCCCTCATGTGTCCCTGACTTTCTATTCAGTGCCCAACACATTATTGGTGCTCAATCAATGTTAAACAATAATCATTTCATTACACTTCAATGTTGGATTAGCAATTTTTCATTACCCTGATATACATTTTATTTATTCTCACTAATGTAATTTGAAAGGTGGTAATACCATTACATTTCTCTGTGGCATTCATGAAAACAATTACTAATATAATATGAAGGGAAAGACATTAATAAGACAGAAATTTATAATGAGATGCAAGTAAAGTTGCAAACCTTTAAGTGGTTTTTTTACTAAGGCATCAGAAGTTCCTCATAAAGAAAGAAAAGAATACAAAATGGATCCAGAAATTTGCAAAGCAATTCAAATTCTAAAGTGCCTGGCTAGACTGCTGAGTGGCATAGTTGTATCATTCCATCACTGGAGGTAATACTAGAGCAACCAGGATATCCAACATTGTCCACATAGGGCAATAAATAGCATGCCTAATTCAAGTGAAAGTGGCCTTCCTAAGCAAAGAAGGTGGCCTTTTCAAAGAAGGAACTCCTCTAACATATTATCATCATTAAAAATGCTCGTTCAAAATGCAACAGCATGGGGGCAGCTAGGTGGCGCAGAGGATAGAGCACCAGCCCTGGAGTCAGGAGTACCTGAGTTCAAATCCGGCCTCAGACACTTAACACTTACTAGCTGTGTGACCCTGGGCAAGTCACTTAACCCCAATTGCCTCACTAAAAAAAAAAAAAAATAAAAAATAAATGCAACAGCAAAGAGCAATGCATCTTTTTACCAGTAAGCCATAGAGCAGATGGCCTTTTACTAAATGTATTCCTAGATTTGTCCAAAAAACTTAGAAGGCAAGAAAGGAGACAAGTATCTGACACACTGAACATAAAATCTAAAAAGACAACTCTTCATTATCCACAATAATACAGAGTGGCATTAACTTGGAAAAGGCAAGAGGCAGACTAAACCCTGCCATTATCATTTTCCTCACTGTACATCCTCAAATGTTTTCCTATTATTCTATCAAGAGGCTAAGAAGTGAGAAGAAACTCCAGCCCAAAAATTAGTAGGAAGAAAGAGTGAATTAAAAAGGGAATATTAAAAAATAAGGAAATTATTAGATTGCAAGTAGAATTGAAACCTTTTTTGAGTTAGAAGGGGACTTTAGAGTTGGTTTGGCCTATTTATATTGACTATAATCTAATTCTTCCACTAAAGTTTTACTCTGGCGTATCATTAAAGGGAGAAGAGCCAGGACAATCGCTACAAGGTCCTTCGAAAAGAAAGGGCATGGTGATGGGTTGTCTATCTGTGGTTATACTAACAGCCTAGTTAAGTCGGGATAGGTTCAGCATTAGACTAGACTATTGGCTATTATGGGGCTAGTTTTTGTTTATTTGTTTAGGCATCATCACAAATACGGTCTAAAGTAGAGGTTGTGATGTACATCAATGGAGAGAATACTTACACTGATGAAATCATGGAATCTTGAAGTTTGTTTGTATGTAGGCAATAATTAGGGTTTCCCCACAACCATTTCATACTATTGACTGAATCTCATCAACTAAAACACCTGTATCTCATTCATATGCAATACTGTCTAGCTATTTACCCCCTCATCCTGAACTTGTACAATAGATTTCTTTTTGAATCTATGTTTATTTCATTTACTTTTCCCTATTAAATTTCATCTTGCTCATGTTGAATCACTGTTCTAGCTTGCTGTGATCTTTTTGAGCTCTTAATTCTATTACTCAAATTATTAGCTATTTTTCCCAACTCTGCATCATTGTTAGTTATAACAAAACAGCCTTCTATTTCTTCCTCCATGTTAATGATAAAAATGACATAATATGGCTGGGTCAAGGATAAAACTTTGCAGGATACCACTGAAGATTTCTCCAGTTCCACATGCATCCAACAAAGAATAGCCTTTGTGTATGACTATGCAAGTAGCTAAAGCTCCTAATGTTTGTTAACCAGGACATACCACAGTATCTTCGTGTGCTTTACTGAACTGAGTTTTTTTAAAAAGTTAATTTTCCAGTCTGCCTTTTACCATTTTGTCCAAAACTATATCAAAAATGTCCAACACCTTGGGGAAATCTGGATAAAACCTGTGCTTGCCATTCTCCTATCTACATAAAGGCAACAAAAAATAAGTTGGGGTTTTAGAGGAAATCAGATGGGGCTTTATAGATTTTCAAAAGGAAGTACAACTAGGGGCAGCTAGGTGGCACAGTGGATAAGTAATTGGCCCTGGATTCAGGAGGACCTGAGTTCAAATCCGACCTCAAACACTTGACACTTAATAGCTATGTGACCCTGGGTAAGTCATTTAACCCTCATTGCCCCACAAAAAAGAAGAAGAAGAAGAAGAAGAAGAAGAAGAAGAAGAAGAAGAAAGCACACTTACATAGAGGAAGAAATAATGTAAAAATAAGAAAAGTTTTAGAAATTTGAATTAGCTTGCAGTCATCTAAACTGTATATTTCTTGATATCTGTGAATTGCCTTGTGCCGGTGGTCTTTTTAATACCCATCACAATAAAAAGCAATCTATCACAATTACACTTGGTTACAGGAAAGCATGCTTTTCTAAATACACACCAATTAGGTTTGCTTCAATAATAATACCCTAATAATAATAATGATAACAACAACAACAACAATAACAATAATACTGACTCAACGGGAAACATACATGTTGTTATGCTCCGGTTTAGCTCATACCTTCACCCACCCACCATGGTCAGTGTTGAAGCTTTATATTAGTTTTATGGGTATATTTGGCAGATGGAACATGGAATTAGCCTATCAAGTAATATAAATATATATGTACAACTGTAATATTATATGCTTTTTAAAATAGTTTTCACAAAGCACTAAATTCTGCTCTCAGTTATTCTATGTAAGGGTAGAATTTGTCCTAGAGTGGTGAAAGAAAAATAATTCTTTTTTCTTTTAAAGATGAGCTGGGGGGTTAGGGAGTGGGGGAGGATTATGTGAGTGAAGAAAGAGAAACAAATATATACACAGAAGTCTGGCTCTAAAGCATCAATATCTTTACTATCCTTAGTAATAAGTTGGGGTGAAATCAGTAAAAATTGTTGTTGGAAAAAACTTGAAAGTTTATTTTTTAAAGCTTATGAAAAGGAGGAAAGCTTCTAAAATAATCTGAAATTATATTGAACATATGGACTAGGCTCATATATGTGGTAGGTGAATCAACATAATAGGCTATAAGAGCTCAGAAGGAGTGAATATGGTCCGTTGGGTCAATAATCCGTGAACAACGAAGATTTATTTGATAGACTATAATTGGTTCATAAGAAGTCAAGAATCACTCCTGTCTATCAGATCAAAATCCAGTTTCCAAATAGTGCCTTTCTACAAATTAACCAAAAGGAAATAACAACTCTGAGGGGCTTGATGGTACATCAGTTAATAATTAGAACATAGGAGGAAAATAAGTGGAAAAAAAATAAGTCAAACACTGAAACAAACTCTTACAGGTAAACACTGAAAACATACATCTAATACATAATGGAAATTATCATGAAATTAACCATTTAAAACAGGTTTCATTGGATAGAAACTTAAGTGGGGAGACACACACAATAGGAAGATTTGTAAAGCATTTTAGAGATGTAGAAATTGAAGCTGATTGATTAAGTAATTTGCCCAAGGTCATATAACTAGTCAGGGCTAAAATCCAGGTCTTCCTGAGCCCTAATCCAGCATATCACCCACCTCCTATATATATTCCACCATAAATAGAACTAAGTAACAAAATTTTTCAAGTATATATTACACTTAGAAATTCAAGTCAAATTTATGTTTCCTTTTATAAGCTGAATAAAGTGACTAAAGCTGACTTTTCAATGAGTTCCAAAGTCATACGATTCTCTTAATGTTAATTTTTTTTTAATTCTTTTATCCCTTTCAGGATCACAGTTATATCCTTTTGAGATAATAGGGCTTCTGTTCCAAACCCAATGGTCACTTCTAAGTTATTTTCATTTCTCAAGTAAACAATATTTTTCGTTTCAGTGTTCAATTGTTAAAAAGCTTTGCACATCTCCTTTTGTGGTTCAGGAAAAATGCTCTGTTGAAGCCTGTTAGGAAAACATATTGGGAAGCCTCAGTAAAGAACAAGGGAAATAAGACTGGCTTTAGAGTTAAAGGACCTTAATTCAAATACTAGCTCTGTGATTATTACTTTGGTGACCCTGGTCAAAACAGCTAACTAATTAACAATCTGAATTTACTGATCTGAATTTCTGATTCTATGCTCCAAATGGTCAAACTTTCTCATTATCAATGTATGATAAGGCAAGATAGGAAAAGCTGCAATTGTGGAGAAGGGGCAAGGGTTTCAACGTTTAAAAAAGAGAGGGGGATGAATTCTTTTTGCCAAAGTCAAAACCACTACAATCAGTTAACTATGACTTCAGTCCCCACTAGCCCTCTAAGAAATAAAGGTCATCTTCATACAGTTGTTTCCTAAATCTCATTACCTTTTCACTCTAGCTGATAAAACTACATTTACAACACTAATCCACAACCATTTTAAGTGACTAATTGTATTAACCATTTCTATTCAAAGTGAATACTTTATTACCTAGATTCATGACAATGCTGGGCAAGGAGCACTAATACAAATGCCTGCAAAAAATATATTGTCAAGATTAAAATAGTAAATAGGAATTATTTTTCCTGGGTAAAAAAATCTGATTTATCACTTCTACTGAAAATTGCCATTATCCCCTCTTCATCATAAAGGCAACAATAAGGAACATCTACTTTTTCTTCTTTTATTTTGCAGGAATACAGCTGAATAAAATAATAGGTGTTTCAGCATCAAGGTGTATTAACTATTGACATAAGCTCTGTCCTTTTAACTTTTGCACAAGGGAAAGAAAAATTCCAATAATTCTGAAATAGACAGATAAAACTTTTCTCTGTGGCAAGGGCTGAGTACTATTATATGTAACTGCTTATTAAAAAAAGAGCCTTATTGGTGCTCTCTGAAGGATTTTCTTTTATACATAGCTTTATCCTATAATTTTGTCCCTGTTGGGCACGCTGCCTAAATTTAAACACAAACAGTCAAGCAATGAAGAAACATTAACACATTTACTGTGAACAAAAACTCCCAGTTGTACAGTGAAATTTTAATACATTTCAACTTATCTCTTTTACTAATGGGGAGAGTACAAACCCTGCAGGAATTCGCTCTGCAAACTGGTAATTACAGTAGACTCACTTTTTTATAATGCATATGTATAGTCAGACACAAGAACCATAGCTGCCCTTTTGATGTACGTTACAATAGGAATGTTTAAAAAATATGAAAATCTACAGCAATTCTAAAGGAATGCATTATTTCTTGGAAAGGTGTCCTTTAGCTCTACAGACGGACACAAATATACATATATTTATCTATTTGCTTTACATACCATGAAGCACAAGCTTTATCAGCATACTCTATTTGTAATTTTTTTTCTATTCTCAGTATATGATGGAATAAATCTGTACCATTGGTACAAAGCTACATTTTCCATTTTAAAATAACAATTTATCACTTGAAGCTATTTTTATTCCAAGCCATGTTTACCTTCCTATACTTTCTAATGAATCTTCTTTGAGATAAAATCTATTAATTGGGTTCTCATCATGTGTTTATATGCTAAATTAGTAAGGTCCCTAAATCAATTATTTCTCCTTCTTTAGTTTAAGAATGAGTTTTTCTGTAATTATACATTGAACCCCATAAAGGTATCCCCTTACTAAAGTCTTTCAGAAAAAGAGATACCTATCCTATAATTGATAATAGCAATACAAATAAATAAACAAAATGAACTATGGCCTTCATTACAAATCAACTTTTGGCATTTATTTATCAGTTGGTTGGCTTTTATTTCTGTAGGGCATTTTTTTTTTGAGGAAGAGGAGGAGGAGGAAGGGGAAAAGTTCTGTTACAACTTAAAAAGGCGTTGGATGATTCAGAACAAATGTGGTATAAAGTTATGGCATGTGTATGACAATTTCAATTTGAGGTTCAGGCAGCCATCTTGACATAAAATAATAAAAGATAGAATTTTTAAAATGTTCTATGACTGGTGTATTGGATAGAGGGCTGGAGTAGGAGGCAGAAGACCTGGAAACAAGTTAGGCCTCTGACACAGCCTGGCTTTGTGGTCCTGGACAAGTCACTTAACTTCTCAGTGATTTAGACAACTTTCTGAGACTATACACTGCAGAGAATGTGCTGGCCAGCACTAACAGAAAGCTCCCCATACCAATAAAATCACATGTCAAGTTGCTACTCTTGTCCCTATTACTTATGTAAATTTTAAAATACATTTTAATGAAATTTGAGATAAGTAAAAGTTATGCGAAAATGTGATCATGCTGAGTATGATCTTCTGCTCAAAGAACAACATGTAATTGTGGCAATAAATATCTTTCCCTATAAATTCCATATAATAGATGATTCAAGTTGCCTTTTTTCTCTCTCCATAGTACATACAATACAATGTAGAATATAAATAGTAAATTGATGGATTGAAGGTGGAATGTCATGGGGAAATCATTTATTATCCTTAGAAGTCAGAAGCAGAATGTTTTTATTCAAATCTGGCCTTTGACACTCACCTGCTGTGTAACCTTGCTGAAGCTCAGTCCTCTCCCAATGTAAAGTGGGGATAGTAACACCTGTAGTCCCTACTTCACAGAGTTGTTTAGATAATTAAATAAGATAACACCCATAAAGCCTTTTCCCAACTTGAAAATGTTATGTATATGTAATTGCTGCTGCTTTTGTGTTGTTGTTGTTCTATCTGCAAAAACAAGGGTGGATATTTCTCCTCTGAAGGCATGGACATATTACAGCCAATTAGAGTGAAGACTGTTTTAAGGGATGATGCGTGCTTAAAATGAACTGCTTCTTCTTAACAAATATGGATAGTTTGTTATTACAGGCATTACAAGTGGTTGGTATTAATCTATGTTTATTTCAAATTAGATAACATATATGAAGTACATTAAAAAAAATTAAAGGGTTATATAAATATTAGGTGTTTTTGTTGCTATTCAGCTTTATGGGAAAAAAAATACCTACCCCTGCCTATGGACTTTCTTCTTCTCAAAAGCTAGGAGTAGAATGAAGCTATAATTCTTTAAAGGAGATGGAATTAACTCATCAAATGTTTCACTGGCTGATGAAGCTCAAGAGGTGAATACTTCTTTTCACACTGGCAGTATCATATTTACCTTGAATTGACACCTTTTTTAAAATTTATGCAATGAAATAATGCCACTCCCATTTGAAGAATGGGCTCAACCACATCGATTTGTGCATGATCTATTTCTTCCCAGCTAGTCATATTAATTTTTGGTTTTTTGTTTTTCTCCTCCATTTAGTCTACATTCTAGATTTGATTTTACAAGACACATAAACCAACTGGGTCAAAATTTCAATGGGGAAAAAAAAGTTACATCTCTAAAACCCAAGTAAACTAAATGAGTAATAGGACAACAATAAAGTACATCCTGGGAACAAAATCTGTACCCAAGAATAAAAATAATTTTTTTTTAATCGGCATCATTCACTAGTATACTGTGTGAGTAATTGTATGTTCAAATAACAGTACATTCAAAACTTGTTTTATTCACTGTTTTACTCCCATCCACAGGGAATCTTGCCTTCTGTTAAGCATGTATTGCCTCCTCATCCTTAACAATGCTGCAAGGCAAAGCAACAGGGGATAGAGGCTTAGTTTCCAACCACGCACACATAATTTAAAGTGTTACATCACAGTTTTACTTGCTACAATGTTTCATAACTTGCTTAGCACAGAGAAGAAAAGCAGTCAGAAATGTAGTGTTGCATTTTGGTTATTGATGCATAAGCCTTATTAATTGTAATGCTAAAATAGGAAACTCAACATGGGTTCTTTTGAAGGCCCACAGACCAACATAAAATGTTACCAAAATGACTATTCCAATAGATGGAATAATAGGTAAATTTAAATATCTAGAATCATCTTCTCAAAAAATGAAAATTTTAGCAAACTTACTTAATCTAGCACAATGTGGGAATGGAATAATAAGTTTCATCATATTTTTTGATTAGGAAAAGTTACTACCATCAATATCACAAACAGAATTATGGATTTTAAAATGATTATAATATGATAAAAAAACACAATGACCTAAAATTTCATTGAAAAAGGCCCCCTCGTGCATTAAGATATTACATTCAAGAGTTGATATGGCCTGGGGCAGCAAGGTGGCAAAGTGGAGAGAGCACTAGCCCTAGCCCTGGAGTCAGGAAGACTGAGTTCAAATCCAGCCTCAGATACTTAGTATGAGAACCTGGGCAGGTCACTTAAACCCTATTGCCTTCCTCGCCCCCCCCCCCAAAGAGTTGTTATGGCTTAACATTTGGTCACCCGATAGCCAATCTGGCAATGAGCCTTGACAGCACATTAAGACTAGTCCCCATTCTCTTTGTCATATGGATAATACTCTAAACTTTGCCAGTGTCACCTCCACACCATGATGAGGTTCATTATAATACATACTTAGATAATAAAACATGACCAAAAAACCCAATATTGAACAAAACGTATTTTGGAGGGGCAGGATGTAACTCAAAATGTACTTTAGAATTTAAATGACTTTAGGTCAACATTATTAAAAATAGGGGTTTTTTGTAAAGTATTGTGAGAGTGAGTGTGTGTGTGTGTGTGTGTGTGTGTGTGTGTGTGTGTGTGTGTAAAAGAGAAAGAGACAGAGAGATCTGTTACTTGATAGGTATAAGTAACAACAAGAACTCTAGTATGCTGATCAGCAACTGTTCTGCACCTTATTATCATCAGAGAGCTGCCTGGACTTGAGAAGTTAGGTGACATTCCCAGGATCACACAATCAGTATGTGTCAGTGACTGGACTTAAATCCAGGTCTTACTGACTCTTGGGTTGAATTTCTATGCCTCAAGACAATCAAGATTCTTGGTAGATATGCTATTCATGAAATAACAGAAAGAGATAGTGGTGAACATGAATGCATAACATTTAACACTAATTGATATCAACAATCTGCTTTTTAAAAATATTCTTTAATTTTTTTAAACAATCTGCATTTTGAGAAAGCCACAAAGTTTTTCAGGAAAAAAAGATGGTAATGAGTCATTTCCAAATAGGGACAAAAGTAATTAGTATAATCACAGGTGCTCCTCATCAGTCCCCAATGCAAAAAAGACCTGAAAGAATGTTACAGGGGATGCAAAACTGTCTTCAAAAAAAATTTTTTTTCTAATGTGGTCATTCACCTTATCTAAAAACCATGTCAGTATATCATCCTATTTGTCTATATGTTGCCTCACAAACAGTACAGAGAATGCAAAGAAAATTGTGATAGAAGGATGATTGAAATGTAATTCAGTTCATGTTTAAATATCTAAATTATTATTTTAATTATGTAATGTATTCATTCTTTGATGCTACTTTGAGGCTGTTACTCTGTATCAAAGTACAAGTAAAAGTAGGGAGTGGTTGGATCTTAAATGGGTGCCTGTTTTGATCCCTGTCGTCACCACCACCACCACCATCACCACCATCACCAACACCACCTCCACTACTACTACTACTACTATTACTACTTACTACAACAACCACCACCACCAGTTACGACTTTTTTTTAGAGTAAGCAATTAGCTCTCAAAAAAGGAAAAAAAGGCAGCAGTTCTCCATTCTACCTTTTTTAGCTGATAAATTTGGGAATTGTGCCCATTCCCTATCCAGTGCTCTCACTTCCCACCTCAGAATCTCTCTCTTCCTTCAGGCTTAAGCACCACTTAAGTGAAGTCTTACTTAATGCTTGATCCCCTCAATTACTAGTACCCTCCCTCCCAAATTACCTTGTATTTAACTACTTTGTAATAATTTGATTTATATTTATCCTAGTTTATATTTATCCTATATAGTTTTTAAATTGTCCCCTCCTCCAATTAGAGTATAAGCTCATCATTAATAGGGATAGTTTCAAGAATTGTTATTTGTCTACTCAATGCATGGCACACTGTTGACACATAAAAAGTACCTAATATTGGTTACATTTCATCAAATTAACTTCTGTGTTCCTTATAGATACATTCTAGCTAGATATAAACACATTCTGTGCAGGATCCCCCTAGCTTGAACATCCTTATTTCTACAGAAAAATAAATGAATTGATCTAATTTTACAATTTTTTATTATTAAATAAGTACCACACCAGAAATTGTTTTAAAGCATATGTTATTTTAGGTGAGTTACTTAAGCTGGGATGGGTGGATCCATTTATGACAGTGCTACAACTGACTAAGTAACTTGAGGCAAGATACACACAGGTAGGTGTCAGGTTTGTTACTTTGTCGCATGAGGGAGTGGAGTGGGGGAAACATAAAAACTACAAAGAAAAAAGGGTGAGAAAATTAAAATGTGTTTTTGACAAAGCTTCTAAGAATGTAACCATTCCATAATATAACAAACCTGGGTTTACCAGTTAAGGTGTTACAAGCACACCTTTTATTTTCTTGACTTAGATATCTTTACTATGGTATTGGGGGGATGGGTTAGAAAGTAAAGGAAAGACTTTATGAACTATGCAACATATAAGTACATATAGGGGCAGCTAGATGGCGCAGTGGATAGAGCACTGGCCCTGGATTCAGGAGGACCTGAGTTCAAATCCGGCCTCAGACACTTGACACTTTCTAGCTGTGTGACCCTGGGCAAGTCACTTAACCCCAATTGCCTTACTAAAAAAAAACAAAAACAAAAAACAAAAACAAAATAAGTACATATAGCAGACACTTAATTCACAATAGCTTTCAAATAGAATTTTGTACTTCTTTTACAAAAACCATCTTTAAGCAAAGGAATTGAAGAGATCACAAAAAAGTTAATTATGGTTACATGATAAAGGCTTTTACAAAAACAAAATTAGCACACACAAAAAAAGAAATATTGACTGGGGAAAATCTGTATCATATGTCTCTAACAAAAGATTGATTGATATTCAAGATTTTCACAGAGAACAAAGAATGGTGGAACAGATCACAACCACTCCATGTGCGCCAAGCCTCTGTACTTTCTGTACGTCTTTCCTTAACATTCATAGAGAATCTAATATTAATCAATTTAGTAACTAGATTACACTAGTTATTATAATAGTAACTATTTATTAGTTGTACACAATAGTGGATACAAAAACAAACTGATTATCTATATTTGATACTATTATGGTAGCTTCCAGGAAGCAAAAGCATGAGAACATGCCTGGAAAGAAAGGTGCTATGGATCAATCACTTTTTAAACTTTTTGCAATTATACAGACTCATTGTTTCTGGTGAAATATTTGTAGTTTATATATACATATATATAATATGTGTTAGTATGTAGGAATGTATATTTCTATCTATCAATCTATCGATCTATATATGTGTGTGTATTTAAATTTCTGTTAACAGTTGCACCAGGAAAAAAAAGCTGAATATGTGGGTGCAACATGGTACATGAAAGAACAATGAATGGGGGGGTAGGTAGAGGAGAGGAGGAGTGTCAGAGGGCCTTGGTAAAGATCCAACCTGACCATTTTATAACTATGCAAATTTGGAAAAGTAGCTTAACCCCTTTAATCAATCATCAGTTAAGTCCCTGGAGGATACATCACAGAACAGTCTGGTCAAGCTGGTCTTGCTACTCCTTTTACATCATGTCCCATGCCTTTGCCTTGGCTATCCCCCATGCAAGAACACTCTCTTTCCTTACCTCTGCTTCACAAAGTTCCTTATTTCCTTCAAAAGAGCTCAAGAATCACCCTCTACATGCCTTTCCTGTTCTGCACACCCCCAAGTACATTTTGTTTGTTTTATACATATGTTGTATATATTTATATGCATCTTCTCAAATAGAACGTAGTCATTGAAGTTAAGAGCTGTTCTACTTCTGTCTATATCCATAGCATGTAGCTTATTGATCGACTGCTCTGAAGAAGTTGAAATAAACATCTTTTAAGCTCCCTTCCAGCTATAATTCTGTGATCTTGTGATTTATTCTGGAATCACCCATCTTCAGAAAGAGTCACCACCAATGGAACACCCAACATTTCTTACTTCTTGCTTTCCTTCCTTGCTATCTCAGAAGCCATCCTTGACTAATGGACAGCAGTATTCTCTCTTGCTTGTCTCTCTCCCTTTTCCCAAGTCTCAGATTGTCTGAGGCATCCATCCATTCCTTGATTAAGGCTAGATAACACATGAGGCAAAGAATGGCCTTTTTACCTAGTTTAAAAAAAATCTGGGAGGAAAGACCTAAAGGATTTAGGGCCAAAATAGGAACAATTGTTATTTACACTCACACAAAGCCAACAGAACTCAAACAATGACCAAGTGAGGTTTGTACTGGGACCTTTTGTTGGCCAATCAATAAAGGCCAGAATATTGGTCTTCCTCTCCCAGATAAATTGTTGACTAGGTAAAAGAGGCCTTTTTTTTTTTTTTTGCCTATTTTGTTACCTAACCTTAATCATGGAATGGGTGATGCCTCAGACAAACTGAAACCTGGGAAAGACCTTAGCAAAAAAAAGCCAAGGTCTCCTACTGCATCCATGGCCATCCCCAGTCATCCTGAGTTATATCTCGCCACTGGACCCAGATGGCACTGGTGACTGCACAGCCCTGCTCACTGAAATCCCATTCACTTGCAAGTCATGATATAACTTCCTAATGTCATGGTCCTCTCAAAGAAGGAAGGGCAAACAACAACAACAACGACGACTCTTTTCCCATTTCTTGACCCAAACCACAAGAAAACCCATCTTGAATGACCAAGTTAAAGGACTATCATCACTAAGGGTACCTTATCAACTTGCCTTCCAGTCTCCCTCAGTCCAACATATTCCAGAATACCACAATAACCTAAGCAGGTCAGTTACTGAATCTATACCAATAAGGAGCCAGCTTTTGGGTCCTATGAATAATTTGACTCCTCTCTCCAATTGAGTCATCATGCCATACACAAACCACAAAGAAAACAATGTAAAAGACTGCTGCATATTTGCGCATCATTATTTTACTGTGGAAAACTCCTTTGGAGGAAAAATACCATGAAATCCCTAGCTTCTACTGAACATAGTTTGATAAACATAGGAATATGGGATACTCTCTTGGTAAGCAACTCTGTCATGAGGAACTTGAGATTAAAAAAAAAGAACAACATTGTTGGACAACAAGGCATAATGAAAATTTAGAGCAGTTTCCTGAGGAAGAAACCAAGAGATTTCATAATAGAGATCATAATTAAGGAAGGTATATATTACCCTTAAAAGTATTGCTGAGACCTGGTGGAATATGATATAGGACAACAATACAAAAGGGGAATTATATGCTTCATTCAAAAGGAACAGATCAGATAGAAGAGGAAGCAAATATCATGAGAAATATATCCCTGTAGGGAAATCTATATATTTAGTGCAGAGGCAGGAGAGAATATATCTGGGTGAAAAGGAAAGGTGATGATCATGATGAGTGTATACTATAAGCTACCAAGCCACCTGGAGGAATTAGATCATAAGTTCCTGACAGAGGAAAAGCTATCAGAGAGGAAGGATACAAGGATAGATTTGTGATAGGAGAAATGAACTAACTAGGCATCTGTTGAAGCTGTTTCTCTGCCAAGACTAGAGTTGATAAATTCTTAACTCAGCTTGATGATAATTTTATCCTTCAAAGGGAGGAGAACCCCCCCACACACCAAAAAAACCCAACATCACTGCTGTTCTAGACCTGGTTCTGACAAATTAAAGAATAACTGGTTGGTGGGATGGAAATGATGGGAACCTGGGGAGGCTGTGACCAAGATCCATGTGATAGTGTGATAGACATGGAGGGAAATGCCAAGCATAGTCTGGCACATACTCTAGATTTTAGGATAACATAAAATTCAGAACAAGCTAAAGGAACATAAAGGGCTGTTTTTGGTTCTGTCTTATTTTGAAGCTGTGTTGGGGACACACACAAAAAAAAGATTTTAAAAAGAGATGACTGGGGGCAGCTTAGTGGTGTAGTGGATAAAGCACCGGTCCTAGATTCAGGAGGACCTGAGTTGAAATCTGGCTTCAAACACTTGACACTTACTAGCTGTGTGACCCTGGGCAAGTCACTTATCCCTCATTGCCCCACCCCACCCCCCAAAAAAAGAAGGATGACTGCTGTTCAGTGTGGATATCATGATAACAGACAACAAAGGCAAGGTAGAACTATTTAATCTTCTTTCTATTTTCTCTCTAAAAGAGAATGTTCTTCATATTGGTAAAGGTAGAAAAAAAATTAAGAGGGAAATGAAATCCAAGTGAGGGTGTGAGGTTAGCACTTGGACACATGGCTTAGATGAACAAACACAGAGAGCTTAAAGAACTTTTGAAAGTGTTTAGTAAGCCACAATCAATGATCTTCAAGGAACTATAGTTAATAAAAGGAGAGATGTTGAAGAACTGGGGCTAGGGGGAGGGGGAGGAATGTCCTAAATTTTGAAAGGGGAAAAAAGTAGATACTTCAAAGAACAGGCCGATTAATTTAATATTAATTTCTGAAAAAAAAATTCTAGATCATAAAAGGAACACTTTGTAAGCACTTGGAAAGAAAAGAGATGATCAACATAAGCCAGCAAGGATTTATAATGAGCAGATCAGAACAAACTAATTCAATTTTTTTTACTGCTAGTAGATCATGGAATGCCATAGGCATGGTATATCTGGAATTTGGCCAGGCATGTGACAAGGTATCTCAAGACATCCTTGGAAGCAAAATGGACAAAAGTGGATTGAATGAGTGGTTTTGGTTGTGTTGACTAACAAGTTCTGAACAATGGTGATCAAAGGTTTGATTTCAACCTGGAGACAGGTATACAGTGGGTCACTCATCAAGGACTTGGTCTCTTTGGTAGTTTTATTCAATTAAAAAAAACACCATCAATTTGGATACAGTATAGATAACATGCTTATCAAATATGTGGGTAACATGGAACTGGGAGGGACAGTAAATATGGCAGGAGAAAGAATTAAGATCTGCCAAAGTATTGACAAATTAAAACAATTGGACAAGTCTAATAAGATGAACTGTAGTTTAGACCATAGATATACAACTGTAAGAGACCTCAGGGGCCATCTAGTCCAATGACTTCATTTTACTCTTTACTTGATTGAGGCACAAGGAAGTTAAATGTTATATCTAAACTCACACAGGTAGAATCACAGGCAGGATTTGAACTGGGAACCTTGGGGCTTGAAAAAATCCCTTGGACAAGCCTAGATAGTTAGACAACAGTTCATGATGAAAAAAAAAATCTGAAAGTCTTACTGAACTAAAATGAAATATGATATGGGAGTGTGATATGTCAGTCAAAAAAGGAATGTACACTAAGTCTACATTAATGGAAATATAAAATCAAGAGCAAGAGAGTCATCTTACTATACTCTATCATGGTCAGACAATGGCAGTCGAATTATACACATTCTAGGAATCTCAGCTGACATTGACTCAAATGGAAGGGAGTTCAGAGGAGAGTTCCTAGGATGCTGAAAGGGATCAAAGAGCTTGAGGTTAGCCCAGAGAAAGAAATAACTTTTTTTTTCCCCAGGAGGAGGACGTGATGTCAGTCTTCAAATATTTGAAGGTTGTCATGTGGAGAGGGGATTTAACTTGTTCTTATTTCTGGAAGGTGGAAACATTAAAAGTGGAAACGAAAGGAAGGCAAATTATAACCCAACAAAAGGAAAAATTCCCTAACAGTTAAAACTGTCCAAAACTGAAGCTTATTGTTGCCTCGAGACAGACAAAGTTTCCCAACACTGGAGATCTTTTTTCTGTCTGAGGCTAGCTGACCGCTAATTAGTAATAGTGTTGAAAGAATGCATGTTTTAGGCATATTTTTGGATGAAATAAATTCTGAAGCCCCTTCAGATTTCAAGATTTTATAATTTAGGGTCTCAGGATATAGTCCTTTGTTGTTGAGGGTTTGGTTTTTTTGTTTTGTTTTGTTTTTGTTTCAGCTTGGGTGTTTTTGCATTTGGTGTTTTGTTTTGTTTTGTTTTGCAGTGGGGAAGGAGAGGGGTAGAGGTGAATTGGGTAGGAAGTGAGGGTAAGATGCTGGATAGCTAAAAGCTGGGATTTTTTTTTTCCTTAAGTGGTTAAAGAGAAGAGCTAAGCAGAATGAGTATGACTAAGTAATTGCTGAGGTGACTTCTCTCATTCTCTTTACCTTCATGATTTTCCAGAGTGGTCTAGGAAAAGAGAGCAAGTGTCTGAGAATGCCACTGGTTTTATTCATGTTTATATATGAGAGCCAAGAGAATTGCATTTGTATTTTTAGGATTTTTCTACTATATTTACAGATATATTTTCTATATAAACAAAATATAGGACTAATGTAGCATAACATAATTTTCAATTATTTAAAACTCACAGTAGAATGATACCAATTCATTTCTACATTTTTGTCATATTACCCTCTCCTGCAGCAACTAACTTTAGTGAATCAAGTTAAGAGCTTCTAAATCTCTTGCTCCTGAAAACAAGCAGGTCCTTTGCATAATTCAGAGGAATTGTAACTGAATTGGGCCCAATGGCTCCTAAACTGATTTAGAAGACTAATATGCCCTCTTCTGGCTTTAAAAAAAAAATTAAGGTTGACTTATTAGGAGGGAAACTTGAATAAATGAATTGTATATATTATTCACTTTAAATACTAATAATGTTCATATTAGAAACCAATTAAACTGATTTTCTTGTGCAAGTGTTTATTTGAAAAGTCATGACAATGTGTGACCTAAAGTTGCCTTTCTATTACATAATGTCTCAACAGTTGGGCCTTAACTTGTCAAGATTTGGGAAAACTTCATGCTAAAAAAGGTTAAGAAAAATAAGAAGAGTAGGGTCAGGGGATTGATTGACTCAATCAAACCATGTGAAATCATCCACACGTCTGAAGCAAAGGACTAATCCAGACTGCAACAGAATTAGTTTATCTATATGCTGCCCCATCAATAGGCTTCCATCCTCACTCAGCCCTTTTCTTGTGGCTCAGACTGCTGACAGAGATGCCAATTAGTGTCAGTTGTGATGGTGGTTTTAGAGATGTGGGCCCTTGTTTTAGAGGAAGTGGGCTGCAACCACCAACTTGCTGCACAGAGGCAATCTAATATCCCATTAGGTGGAAATGACTTTTGGTCACTTCCTTAAGGGACAACATGAGGATCTGATGGCTCAGTCAGAGGTGAACCTCACTACATTTCTGCATTTACAATGTTCAGGGAGATAGATTTGCTTTTGTAAGCTTCCAGTTCCTTATTTCATCTGGTTGCCTCCCTACCTCCTTCCTTCCCTAAATCACTTTTCAGCCCTAGCCTCTTGGAGTGGTATATTTTTCATCATGTGTGGCTGGCATAGGAACTAAGTACTTTCATAAGGAGAGATATTTTACTGGGAAAATAAAGCACATTCTATGGTTCTACCACTTAAATTTTAGGGATTTCTAAAAACAAGGAATTTTCTCCTATGGAATGTTGTTATGAAGAAGTGTTCAGTGCTTTGGAAAGAGGTTTACGACTTCCCTGTTATGTGTCCCAATGCCAAACTGGTGTTAGATTCGTCTAAGTCTAGCAAGCAGCTAAAAGTAATCCTCCTGCTTAGTACATAAAGTGCTAAGAACAGGCCCTGCAAACAGGAATGCTCTCACCCCTCTTCCCAAAGACCGGTTTGAAGGCTCTAATCCAGCATCAGACCCACGTGCATATGTTGTGTTAGTGCTAAGCCCTGAATTTATTTCTTCTCCTGGTATAGAACATAGTACTTTATCCACAGAAGAAAACTCGCCTTCTGTTAAAAGCACGATTTAGTACTGTGTTGCATTAAAATACGAACATAAGCACTGTTTCCCCATTCTTTGAAATGTGTAACGTTAAAAAATATCAAACACAGGTTTATTTAATAACACACACTTGAAAATAGCTTTAAAACATTTAGTAACTGGGCTTGCTTTCCCAGACTTCTAACCATCCCAGAACTTTTCCCAGCATATTTTAAATTGATCAGAGGAAGAATATTAATCGTGAAACATTATACACGTATATTTTATTAGTGACAGGGAGATCTCAAAAGGATTTATCTGGAGAGGCTTCCAAAAGTACAAATGCCTTTTCAGGACCAAACCTCCTTGGTCTAGATATGTTGGATGGTTTGTGAAATTAAGCAATATTTTCATACATTTCACTACGTCTTCATTTTTTATGTTGTACTTCACATACATTCCAGCAAAAAGTCTATTAGTGTTTCTTTCCTTAATTTTAGTTGAATCTATAAATGGCATGAAAACACATGAACTGTAAATTCCTCTTATTAGCAACAACTAAACTCTTAACCAAACTCTTAGAAATGTATATTATAGGGGCAGCTTAGATGGCGCAGTGGATAGAGCACCGGCCATGGAGTCAGGAATACCTGAGTTCAAATCCAGCCTCAGACACCCAACACTTACTAGCTGTGTGACCCTGGGCAAGTCACTTAACCCCAATTGCCTCACTAAAAAAAAAAAAAAAAGGGAAAAGAAATGTATATTATATCAGACAACAGTCAAAATGATAGAGCCCTGGTGTTTTATAATAAAAACATCCTTCACAGTCTTGATTATTAAAATGTTTATGTGTTTTGGTATCAATTGTCTTATATTGTTATTATTCAGATTAATACTTTATAAATAATTTTTAAAGTGAACAGACTCAAATGAATGAACCTTTGTAAGAATTTGTATATTAAAGACTTCTTATATAAATAACATTAGAGCTTTGAATTTTATTTGATTTGGATCTTGGTTACATGTGCAAGTCAATTCTTTTTATCTGAAAATTGTGAACTAATTAGAATAAATCACTGACAGTTTTTACTATTTAACAAACACAAAATCAACTTACTACAAAATAGACCTCTAAGCACTGTTTATCAATGAATTCAATCTTAATTAAGCAATTCATTATAAGTAGAAGTTTTAAAAAATATTTTAATAACCACACTTCTCTTTCTCTCTCTGTCTATATGTACATATGCACGTATATAGATGATATACATATACAAACTGAGATAAATTATAAATGCCAAAATAAAGAAGAATTGCTGCATTAATATTCATTAGATGCCAACACTATTTTTTAAAGATTGGGAAACAGCGATCTGCCAAGTTTACTTTGGCAAACCTGAATGACATGATTTTAATTCAAGAAAAACTGTATTAAAGCACTTTTAAAATGTAAATGATTTTCAATCAAAAAGGTCTCTTTTAAAAGAAAAAAGTAAATCTGAGTGCCAATCTGTTTCTAATTAACTATTTTGTTTAAACTAAGAAGCTATCATACTATACAAAACTCTTGTTCTTGGGAAAGATAGACACCAATTACCTAAATTGACACATATCCTTAAAATCAGTTGTTATATTATGTTTTTTGCTTCCAGTTATAACTGCCAATAAGCAATCAAAAATTTGCAAACAAAAAGTTAACACCTGCATTTTTGGCTTCAAATCATATTAAATGTATTATTTTCTTAAGAGAGTATATTACACTAAAAAATGTTTAAATATCCTACATGCAAAGGTTAACTTTAAACTTTAAATATGAATTTATATTTATTAATGAAACAGCCAGAGTAAAACATTTCATATCACATCTGTATTAATATCATCTTACTTCCATTTCTAGATGTCTATATGTTACTATAGTGACTAACAAACAGGAGGGTGCAGTAAACAGAACCTCAGAAAACAATGACTGTACAATCCAATTCATCCCAACCCTCTCCAACACTATATTCTATTTTTCATCCAGACTTTGCAAAAAGATCAGTAGGGGATGGCAGGGCTGGTGCAAGTGGGTGAGGGGGCTGGAGAGAGAACCTCTAAGATATTCTATTACACTTTTATGTAGTTCTAATTATTACAAAATTCCTTATATCAAGTCTATAATGGCTTATTTGTAACTTTTGCCCATTGCTCCCAGTTGGGCAACCTGTGGGTCAATTAGCACAAAAATATCACAGAGTGATCCTTTGACATCAGAAGTGATAATAGCAGCAACACTTCCTTGAATGCCCTGTCTTAGCAAGAACACACTTTTGGAAGGGCTATTGTTTAAAAGTTTTATCACCTATAATCCTGAGTCCTAGAATTTTTTACATCAACTTTAAGAATGAAGAGAATGGAGACCTTATTAGTTCACTTAATGTTTTAAGAAAAGTGTCCAAAGTGGGAGTTTCAGGGGGAAAAAAAATCATTGAGGAGTAATGTAGAAATTTATTCATACTGAAGCCGTGGTAACATTATTTAATCAGGAATGACAGTGTATAAGCACATGGTTAATGGAAATTTAAGAAACATCTTTCAGGGATTTACCTCGTAGAGATGTAAAAGAAGCAATTCAAACTTTTTCAGAAGAGCCAAAAGGTTGTTTGAGAAATCACTTCATATAAGCATTGGCTTAGATTGTTAACTCCTGAAGGAAGGGGATTTCTTATATACGCGTTAGTAAAATACTTGAAAGTGATCACTTACAAGAAATTTTATAATAAACATTTAGATAATGGAATGAAGAAAAGTACTGAAGCACGAAGCAAAGTAAGGAAAGGCTCAGGAAGCTCAAATTTTTCTACATATTTGTATTATGGTAGAATATTTGTGGATGGTATATGAGGGGCATTGATAAATATCAAGATAGTGAGGGAAAATGTCAAGTAAACAAGTAGAGAAGTAAATCTAGCAGGGAAAAGGAATAATTATAAAATAAAGAAAAGAAAAGAAAAGAAATTATTTGAAAGGTAGAAAAAATGAGGGAGTACTATTTGGTTTTAAATTCAAGGAATACACTTGTTTGGCATGGATGTTAGAATATCAAAGCAGGATAAAGTCTCCCAGCTCATCTAGTCCCAACAAACTCAAAGCATGTAAAACAACTGCTTATTTATCTATATTACTTTAAGATTTGCAAAGGGCTTTTTCCTCACAACTTGAGGTAGACAGAGTATCCTCCCTATTTTGCAGATGAAGAAACTGAGCATCAGTGAGGCCTAGTAACTTATCCACAGGCACATAGCTCTTGAATAGCAAAGCCAAGGCTTAAACATGACATTACTCACTCACTCCAAGTTCAGGGTTCTTCCTACTCCAAACCCCTTTCACTACTCTACAATTTCACTATACATATTTCAGAAACAATAGTCATTTTGGAAGTTCCAAATCTAGGCAAAAAAGTGACAACAATATTTGCACTTAAGATTGAGGGTTAAGTGAAATTATACTCTGAGTAGATGGGTGAATTAAACAATACACACACACACACACACACACACACACACACACACACACACCCCTATATTACCCTCTGATATACCCCCACTATACTAGTCTGGGGGGAAAATGAAGTTGTAAAAACAAATACTGAAATACTTGAACTGAATATACACTTAGATATGCTCACACATGTTATACAAATGCTCTGTCAGGTGAGGTAGTTTTCCTTGTCCTTGATATCTGAGGTGACTATTTTAATTCCTATATCTGAGCACTTATTACTACCTTCAAAAGCAGATTTTTGCTTCTTCCCTTATGTATAACTATATGTTTCTCCAAGACTGTGACCTTTCCAGGAATGTAATATGCTCTAATGGCAGGAACACACTGAACTTGGAATCACAGGACCCATATTCATAACCTGATTCCTTAATCCCATCATCTTTGATCCCCTCAAAATCAACAGGGGAGGGAATCAGGGCAGGGCCTTTACATCTGAGGGTGAGTATTTCAAAAAGGCCCCATTCGTTTGTAATCATCCTAGGAGGGGCAGCTAGGTGGTACAGTGGATAAAGCACTGGACTTGGATTCAGGAGGACCTGAGTTCAAATCCAGGCTCAGACACTTGACACTTACTAGCTGTGTGACCCTGGGCAAGTCACTTAACCCTCATTACTCCATCCAAAAAAAAAAAAAGTAATCATCCTAGGCCCAGGACTTGGCAATTAGACAGGACTGGGTTCTAGAGATATCTTCCATGCCCTTCTTTTGTAACTTCTTTCTCAGGGATTGATAAATCAACATTACTTTTATTCCTGTGCAAAGTATGGCAATCAACTGTCCAATGGCTTTTGTCATACATAGGGTGTAGAGAGGGCATAGTGCCCTCCTATGCACTTTAACTCCTCAATTTTAAGTTGTGTGCATGTCTTTTATCCCTTTAAGGTTTTTTGTGGTTGTGGTTGTTGTCGTCGTCGTTTTTGCTTGTGCAGGGCAATGAGGGTTAAGTGACTTGCCCAGGGTCACACAGCTAGTAAGTGTTAAGTGTCTGAGGCCGGATTTGAACTCAGGTCCTCCTAAATCCAGGGCCAGTGCTTTATCCACTGCACTGCCTATCTGCCCCCTTTAAGTTTTTATAAAGCAATATCCGTGCCACACCTAATGTTTTCCTTAGCTCCTAGCACAATACCTATCACATAATACATGTTAAATAATCAATGTTTGGGGGCAGGTGGGTGGTGCAGTGGATAAAGCACCGGCCCTGGAATCAGGAGGACCTGAGTTTGAATCCGGCCTCAGTCCCTTGATACTTAGTAGCTGTGTGACCCGGGGCAAGTCACTTAACCCTCATTGCCCTGCAAATTAATTGATGATAGATAGATAGATAGATAGATAGATAGATAGATAGATAGATAGATAGATAGATAGATAGATAGATAGATTGATAGATAATCGATGTTTGTTGAGCTGAATTTATGCTGAAAATAGTACATACGCTGAAAAATACACAGTGGTGGAGAGGAGGTGGCAGAGGATTCACTACCATACTTCGTCTAAGACAGACGAGCTACAGTAGAAGAGACAATATAACTACTAATGCATTTGAAGAAGGATGTGCTATTTTGCAAGGGATGAGCAGATAAGTGGGTACAATGGATAGAGTGCCTGGATTGGAGTCAGTAATATTTCCTGAGTTCAAATCTGGTCTCAGACATGTACTGTGTGACCTTAGGCAAATAACTTAACCCTGTTCATTTCAGTTTCCTCAATGAGCTGGAGAAGGAAATGGTAAACCATTCCAGTATCTTTGCCAAGAAAACCCCCAAAAGTGGACACAAAGAGTCAGACACAACTTAACAACAACAAGAAAGTCAGTGTTTGTTGAAGTGAATTTTTGGTAAAGATATTACATACTCTGGCAAATATACTATTTTGTGCTCTTGGAATGACATTTGGGAATCCACTTTCCTCATCTATTGGTTTTCATGAATGCCAGATGCACTACTGTAATTAGATTCCTGAAACCTGGAAAAGGGTGGCACCAAAATAAAAATCTTCACTCAACACTACCAAAAGGAATTGGAGATTCCCAACAATTTGTAGATGAGGGGAAAGGAGTTCATATGGGTAAAGGGTTAGGGGAGTGGAAGAGAAAATGTATTTTTGAAATGGAAGAGACTCAGTTGTCCATGATGACAACAATTAATACTATAAAGGCTTTGTGGGGCCACAGAGATGGCTCTATATCTCTATATTAGAAATGGGAAACCTGGATTGTTTTACATAAGGGAAAAAATAGCATCTAATTAAAATTCTGTGATACTGTAAGAAGCATTTGATCAATTCAATTACTAAGCTGGGAAAATACTCCTCTGCACTATGAGAAAGTAAACATTTATGCATATCCTTTCAGTCTACAGTTTTTAGGCATTATTCCTCTTCCAGGCCAGGTCTTATTTCCCCCAAAACTTCAGATTACAAGACCATTACTATTCAGAGAGCCAAGAATGCTGAGCAGAGAACAGTAAAAAATCACCACACAGGGGATATACACAATCATTCATGAATGTGCACAATTTGTGCAAGACCATGCATATATATGTAGAGGGCACTGTAACTAACCAGCGCTCAAAATATATTTCATTTGTTGTTCTACAGCTTAGATAAAGTAGCTGTCATTAACAGTGCCATTTCTGTCACACTTTTTAATAACATCGCTCCTGTAATTATACTGTGATTTTTTATATTAAGTCAGTGAAAGCTTGCTTAGTTTTAGCATGGAAAACAATTTATGAAATTATGGAAACAGACTGAACACAGCAGTTCATTTGTCGAAGCAATTATCCAGATCCTTGTCAAAAAAAGAAAAAAAAGATAAAAAGAAAAGACTGTGATGTGCAAGAAAAAAAATGTTTTTAATTCTATGCTATAATATGTACAATATGTCTGTGGTTGTGTTGGATTATGTTAATAAACCAGTTGAAATATATTTGTCACAACACAAAGAAAGGGCACTATCAATCGTCTCTGCCAGATATTCTAAATTAGTCACCAAAATGTCTAGCCAGAGATTCCTCTATGACCCCCAGATGAAGGGAAAGGATTATTGAACAGTTTTTCCTGTGGGACTGGACCAATTTTTCTAGTGTTCAAGTATTCTGAATAATCTGGAAAGTTACTGCAAAGTCACCACAATAGACATTTTCAAACATGTGTACAATTTCCCTGAACACAAATTCCATGTTGTTGTTGGCTGCCTTTCCATCAATCAAAGACTAATTTCCCTAGGACCTCCTTCCAGCAAGGGAATTTTTATTTTAGTATTACTGTTTTAAGTATTACTTAGCTAATAAAGCAACTAGATATTTGGAACTAGGTATGTGGAATGCAGAAAAGTTTTAAGTAGTACATCAAGCACAAAAACAAACACTCTAGATTTAATTGATATTCTCCTAGAGACATATAGGAAAATGCTATGTTATACTAGTTTGTCCACTAGCATAACAAGTTAGAAGAAAAGCATCATAAAAACAAGCAATATAGTGAGTCACAAAATAAGTTTACAGAAAGTTCCATGAAACACTAGTAAAAGCAAACAGGTTAATACCACACTGTTTATGTAATTTTTAAAAATCATATAAAAATTTCTCAGGTACAATGCCATTTTTTAGCAACGTAAATTATGATTTTTCCCTATTGAAGATAGCACAGTCACTTTCTTTGCTCTGACTAGACTGCTGGAATGTCAGGAGAAGACAATGCCAAATCTTTCTTTTATATTATTTTGATATTTAATTTGTAGGAAAAGGGAGGGGAAACTGCCACTAAATAAAATGAAATGCCAGAAAACAGGAGGCAAAACACAAAATAAAAACATCTAAACATGGATTGTGAATTGTGAATGTGCTACAAAGTGTTATAGGTAATAAAATGTGGATGGAGTTCCTTCTTTCCACATCTGGATATAGTTTAGTATAGTGATTTACAGAAACTAAGCAATAGTCCAGGCTGACTAGCCCCTTTCATTCACAAATAAACAATTAATGGAATGGGCAACTAATTTTCAAAGTGTTCATATTCATTAGTCTGTTTCCTGAGATTAAGTATCTGCCTCCTGATAGAATACTATACACATTAAACAGTCACACATTACCCCCACTACCACCTTTTTTCCCCTCTTCCTCAGTTTAATACTTCAAGAACAATAATTTGAAAATTAAATTCCCTCTAGTCCCTCGGAAAAAAATATGCTGAACATGAAGGATCAAAAGTTAAAAGCTGCTCAAATGGGAGGCTTCTTAGAAATCCCCTTGCCAATTCTTAAGCAAGACTGCATGCCTTACAACCGATCCTTTCCAATTTAATTCAAAAACATTTATTTGTTAAGTGTCTATTATGTACAAAAAAACTGTGTGTACACAGTTGTAGATAAAAAGACAAAAACAAACCAGGCACTGGCTGCAAGAAGTTTGCATTCTAAAGCATCATTTTCCTAATTCAAAATTCAGGATATTTTGATCCATTTCCAAAAGGCATTCACATGAACAAAAGAAATCAAACACAGGTATTCATCGCCTATTATGTGCTAGGCACTGTGTTAAGCAATGGAGATACAAAAAGGGGCAAAAGATACTTCTTGCAAGTGACTCTGCAACTGTTATATAGAAATTATTTTTTTTTCTAAGACAGAGAAGAAAACTACATTTACATGCATGTGTCTCAGAAATTTTGCCAGTACAACATAAATACTGCTATTATTTCTGAAGACAATTTAAGAAGAAAGGAGTGGGATCAAGGTTCACATGTTATGAAAAAAGAAACAACAGAAGTATTGTCTCTTTTTGCCATAAGCTATTCAGAAGTTGGTTTGTTTTCCATAAGACACCAAGATTTTGGTAGAAGGAGGAGGGAGCTCAAAAACTACCACTTTTTTTTTTTTTTGTGGGGCAATGAGGGTTAAGTGACTTGCCCAGGGTCACACAGCTAGTTATGTGTCAAGTGTCTGAGGCTAGATTTGAACTCAGGTCCTCCTGAATCCAAGGCCAGTGCTTTATCCATGGCGCCACCTAGCTGCCCCCTAAAAACTACCACTTTTTACATGGGAAGTCATAAGGAGAATTATGGGAGGGAGGTTAGGAGAAATCACAAGATCTAACAGGTTAGTTGGAAGAGACCTTGAAGGTCATCTAGTCTAACTTGTATCTAAAAAGGAAGCTTCTCTATAACAACTCTAACACAACACTTGAAAACCTCCAGGGATAGGAAGCTCACTCCTACATAAAAGTACATCATCCCACTTCTGAATAGCCTAATAGGACATTTTTCTTGATGCTGAAGTAGAATCTGCCTATCATTTTAAACATCTATCATTTTAGACTTTAAAATTCTACCTTCGGGGACAGCTAGGTGGCACAGTGGATAGAGCACCGGCCCTGGAGTCAGGAGTACCTGAGTTCAAATCCGGTCTCAGACACTTAACACTAGCTGTGTGACGCTGAGCAAGTCACTTAACCCCAATTGCCTCCCTTAAAAAAAAAAATTCTACCTTTTGGGTCAAATAGAACATATGTAATTTATCTTCCACAGGACAGACCTACAAGTACCTGAAAGCAGGTTTCACTGTCATCCCCAATTCTGAAATCTTATAGTGGCTTGAGCTCACCCAGTTCCAAACATTTAATTCCCAGTTCAACCACATTCTTAAAATACCTAAGAAGTCCACTTTGGTATTTCTGGAAACCAAAGCATCAGATACCTAAAATTTCCAGCGAAGATACAGGTAGAAAATGGGCTTTCCATTCCAGTATGATATTGTCAAGTGTTCTCAAATGTAAAAAAAATGTCCTTTTTCAAACACTCTACCCAATCCTATAACGATTAGATTGTTCAAAGGTAAAATCTGGAGGTTTTGAAGGAAAGGTTTTAAAGACCATATGCCAGTGATGCTATGTACATTAGTGAGTCAAGGGGAATGAAGATTCTAGGTCATAGATATGGAACTGGATTACTTCTTGAGTCTCTTCCAACTCTTCAAAAAAGTAAATTCTATGAAGGAAAATCTGGTTCCTTGTTTCATACATTACCATTCCTAATAAGAATCTAACAAGCATCCCAAACTTAAATAATAGTAACAGCATTGTGTATGTGTGCATGCGCGTGTGTAAGGGTGTCAAGAAGAAAGGAAGGAAGGGGGTATTGATCAATGAGGGCTCAATGCTAGGACCATGCATGTTTTGGAATCCTTCTGGGAGTGTTTGATGATGCAGAATCAAGAAGCCCTGTTTACGACTTTAGAGCATAAGCAGAATTCTATGAATGTTAATTAATGTGTTAAGAAAAAGACTTTTGCTTGGCTACGGAGCCAGAAATGGCTATGCCAAATAAAACCCAAGGTACAAAGCCCAAATGATAACAGTAGCCATGGGGACAGGGGTGTGGGAGGGGAAAGATTTCAGGTAGTAACTGACTAAAACAAATCTTTCCTGCCTGCCTGTGCTCAGGAGAGACAAAGCCTCCAGGTGGAAAGGAGTCATTATCCTCTAGTTGCTTGGGTTCTTGTTGTGTCTATTTTTTCTGGCCTTAGGGGAGGAAATATTGGAGATGAAATGGGCCAGGCTACAACCTTGTCAGATCTGAAAGGTCAAGAGATTCACCAGATATCTAGGGGCAGAAAACTATGCTGGAGTTTGAGGACAGTGGAGCCTGGTGTGTCATAACATTTCCAAAGGCAAAGGAGTGACACTATAGTCAAGATCAAGCAAGGGAACAACTCTAGTCATTGTGTCTGTTATATTTACAAATGAGCTACATGGAGTGAATGCTATGTAGCAATTGCTTGAAGCTGGAGCCCATTCTCCTCTGGGATCAAGGTGGTATAAATGAGACTATGTCCTTGATTTGCTGAAATGAGGAGAGTTAAGTTCTAGCCTTGCTATATCATCCCAATAAATACCTCATTGTAAAAGCTAATTGCTTATAACTGATTAAATAATACTAGGACCTTAGTCCCAGAAATTGGGGTAAACACCCTTGGCATAGGAATTCAAACCAATAGCATTAGAAAAGAACCCTGCAGACACTCAAGGATATTCCTAAAACCCTGAGGAAGGGGCAGCTAGGTGGCACAGTGGATAGAGCACTGGCCCTGGAGTCAGGAGTACCTGAGTTCAAATCCAGCCTCAGACACTTGACACTTACTAGCTGTGTGACCCTGGGCAAGTCACTTAACCCCAATTGCCTCATTAAAAAAATAAATAAATAAATAAAAATTAAAAAAAAAAAACCCCTGAGGAAGAGAGAAAGTCCAACTTGCTAGTGAAAGCAGTAGTTTAGATAATGACCAAATCCTATGATCTCTCTAATTCTGTCTCCCTCTGTCTATGTCTCTCTGTCTGTCTACCTCTGATATCCACCCCCAGTTAAAACAAACAACAAGAAGATAAATTCCAGTTCAATACCCTCTCCATGCTATTCAAGTTTTGTTGACCTACGATAGTGCATTTATGACACTCTAGGAAATAACTTTTGTGTAGGAGGTCATTAAAAAGAGTTTTTTGGTGCATTAGGAAATCATAGGATTTAGAACTAGAAGCACATAGTAAATCCATTAGTAGTCAAACCTTTAGAAAGTTTCATTGTTGTGTTATTTGTTGTAAGTTAATAAAACAATGAGCATAGATATAAATGTTGAATACAGATACTGAAATGCCATAAAAACAAATGGGTCATTAGCTGGAATTAATAAAATTTGTAACACTTCAAGAATTTTCATTGTTATATTATTTGTTATAGGTTAATAGAAATATAATAAAGGTGAAATGCTGCTTTTCATCCTAAAGGAATGGTCAATTCTATGGAATCAACTCTATCCTTATGGATACCTATTTAAGTAATCGTTAGTGACAGTTTTATATTTAAAAAACACAAAGAAAAATATCATAAAAAAGACAAATAAAGGTTGGTAATTCTGAACCATCTTTTAAAAATAAAAGTTCCCGAATTTGGTTCACTCAGTTAAAAATTTGTAACAGCAGCACTAAAGCTGGGACAAGGAGAGCAATCAATTCCCACATAGGCTAATTTGCTTCACAGAAAAACTTTTCTGGAACCACCCCCTTCAATTTATCTACGGCTCATAAGAATGTGTACTGTTTGTTCCAAGAGGAACCACAGATGAAGGAATGTAGGTGGATATGGACAAGACCACCATCCCATTTAGAAAACTAACTTGGAGCACAAACCAAACTGATGACAGGTCAATAGTATCATTTTCATAAGAAAATATATTGCTGAACATGTTAAATAGAGGATGGGTATGGCTAAACATAAAAGCAAATGGGTATTACAGATTTAACAACCCTGAAAATTTCATGAACAGACCAATCTGCTAAGATGCCAGCATGACCCATACTATTAAGAAGGCAAATCTGGCAACACAGGCATGGAGTTCTGATAGCACTATTTAAAAAGATCATTCAGGCTATATCTAGAATTTTCTTATGACTACAGCATAGTGCAATACAAGCTTTCCTTCAGATTTAAGTATAAATATAAATGTATTAAACCTGTATGTGTGCATATGCATGCCCTTGTCTACTTGAAAGAATGTACACTTCTTGTGAATAGGGATTGTTTTATTTATGTTTATATCACCTAGCATATCTCCATGTATATGTACAGAATCAATGTAAAAAAAATAAATAGAAAATAGTTAATAGAAAAAAGGTAGTTTGAAAATAAATAAGGTAGTTTGAGAAGGAAAGTACTTCAAAGATTAAAAAGTCTTACAAGCAAGAAGTATATATTATTAGGCAGCCCATGTAATTGTTATTGTTGTTGTTGGGGAGAGGTAGGGTGGAAATTGAAATGCTCTCCTTCCCTGAACTGAATATTGCTTATAAATTATAGAGTAGAAATACAGGATTTTACTCAACTAGGTCTGAGAACTGAAAGAAATAGGAAGAGTAGACATACTAAAAGCCAAAACAGTTCTTTTTTCTGGGATGTATTATAAGAAGCTTGAGTTGTAGCAACAAAACATCACTGGGATCTTCAAGTAAGTAGACATAGGGAAAATATGTTCCAATCTTAGCTCTGACACTATCTGGCCCTGTGGCTCTGGGGAAATCCTAACAATCTTCTAAGACAATAAGAACTATGGTGGCATGATGACAGGATTTGAAGTCAGACAACCTGAGCTCAAATACAAGTATTAACACTATATGTAATTTTAAGCAAATCATTTCCCCTCTACAGAATTCAGTTTTCACATTAGTAAAATGGGGATACAGTACTTATACAACCTAATTCAAAGTCAATGAGATGAAAAAACTAGGTAAATATTAAAATGCTTTAGAAATGTGAGTTCTCATTAGTGTTGAATGCCTTTGAAGTGAATGACAGATAAAGGCTTCTATCTAGGTTTGACCATCTCTCCTTGATAACTATCCCCATCTGTAACCCATGCCCAAACAAATTATGCTAATTATAGAAGGCAGTGTGGTATAGGGTTGAGTGACAAATTTGGAGTCAGTAAATCTGGATTCAAATCAAGCCCACTGATATTGAATGGATGACCATGGGTCATTTCACTTCCCTAGAGGAGTTGCCAAATCTCTAAAAAGAGAGAGAAGGCTACACTGCATGTTCTCTAAGATCTCTTTCTAGCTCTATAATGAAAATATTAGGTGATTTTCTTGGAGTAACTGTAGCATTTATTACTACTTGTATACTGGTGGGGAACCTATTACTCACAAGTTGGATAATCTAGACATTAGCTTCATTTTGGTTATATTGGATTTTCCTGACTTTACAAAAGGAGATAAAGAGTGAAAATGATCCTCTTGGGCCAGTTCCCAGGCCTTTGTGCTGGTCATTTGTGTCCAACTTTTCATGACCCCATTTGGAGTTTGTTTTTGTTGTTGTTGTTTTCAGGGGTGAGGGGAAGAGACCGGAGCGGTTTGCCATTTCTTCTTCCAGTTCGTTTTACATATGAGGAAACTGAGGAAAACAGGTTAAGTGACTTGCCCACGGTCACACAGCTAGTAAGTGCAGAATTCAGGAAATCTTCTGACTCCAGGACCATTGCTCTATCGACTGAGCAATCTAGCTGCCCAAAGTATAAGTATAGTCCACAGAACTATGTTTAGTCTAGGTAAATTCAGTCTTACAGACCCTCTGGACCAAAGATTAAATAAGTGAGTTATTTTTTTTCTACATTATAAGCTTTATATGGGTAATGTCCATATCTTATCTACACTGTGCATATAATCTGCATATAAAGGTGCTTAATAATATATAGTGTGCTTTTTTTAATGTGAAAACTTCCTAAAGAGCTGATATCTCTAGGGGCAGGTAGGTGGCACAGTGGATAAAGCACCCGCCCTGGATTCAGGAGTATTTGAGTTCAAATCCGGCCTCAGACACTTGACACTTACTAGCTGTGTGACCTTGGGCAAGTCACTTAACCCCCATAACCCCACAAAAAAAAAAAGAAAGAAAGAAAGAAAAGAAAAGAAAAAAGAAATGATGTCTCTATTACATGTAGGACCAATAAAGGGGGTACCCTGAAACAGTGACTAACGTGAAGAATCACTTCCCTTATAACACCAGAGTATACAGGAAAGAATTCTGGATTTTGAGTCAGAGGAGCCAGGTTTAAATCTTCACCGTTGCTTACCACCTGAGTAAACCTAGGCAAGTCATTTAACACTCATGGACTTGATTTGCCTTATCTACAAAATGAAGAGGTAGGGTTGATGATCTCTAAAATCCCTTCCAAGCTCTAAATCAGTTACCATGACTTGCCAAATAAATCTTCTGGAGTTTTAGTGCTATTTCTGGTCCCTTGGTATTTCTGTTAACAGCACTGTAGGAATCTGAATAACAAACCTTTACTACTTCCATCTCTCAAGAGTTCCTTTGATTAGGGTAGGTGAGAACTGCTGTCCACAAATACCACTTCCAACCTAGATCTGGGAGATGAGAGGGATCCACAGAAAAGGTCTGCTCAGGACCTCTATGGTCGAGTACCAGTCTCTAAAAAGTGTCTACATGATTTAAGGGAGATTATCTGGACTCCCCTTCATGAGCTGAGACAAACCGCCACTTTGTGCTGATCAACTTCTTCACACCCTTTTTCTACATGAGGCTAAATTCAATTCAGGCTCTATATTATGACCAGAGTCCATTCCATTTTGTAGCAGCAGCAAAGAAAAAAGTCTTACTGCAGTCCCTTTGCCTTCTAAAGGAGCATTTTTCACTAACCTATCTTATTACCTAAGAAGAATCACTATAAGGAAACATTCAGCTTTGAGTACTGCACATTTGACATGCTTCTTCAAGTGTTCTTCATGTACATGGAGTGCAACCAAAAAGGGGAATGGGGAAATGGATGACAATCACAATATAGCACTTTATAATTTACAAAGCATTTTACACACATTATCTCACTTGATCCTTATAGCTATTATCTTTACTTTACAGATGAGGAAATTAAACTCAGAAAGCTAAAATTACTTGGACTTGATTGCATAGCTGGTAAGCATAGAAGTCTAAACTCAACCTACACAAATGGATTCTACAATGGGTGTTCAATTAAACTCAACGATTCTACATGTATTTAATTGTCTCTACAGTTAGATTCTGTGTTAGGCATTAGAAATACTGAGAAAAAAATGAAGTTCCTGTCCTCAGGAAAGTTACATACCACTGGAGGAAAATGAAAGATACAGAGGTTTTTAAAAATAAAAAATAAAGTCAGATATTCAGAATTCCCAATGAGGGAATGGGGGTTGGGGGAAGAAGTTTCTTGAAGGATGCAGAACTTGAGCTGAGCCTTGGAAAGGGCTAGAGAATTCAGGAGGAAGAGGTGAGCAAAAACAGTGTTTCAGGTATAGGGAAAAGCTCTGCAAGACCCATGGAAGTCAGTCAGTCAATAAACATTTCAGTGCCTACTATGTCAGGCCCTAAGCTAGGGTAGATACAAAACCAAAAAAAAAAAAAAATACAAAATATAAGACAGCCTTTGGAAGGGGAAGAAAAAACTCAAATAACTATGTATAAACAAGTTATTTACAGGATAAACTGGAGATAATCAAGAGGGAAAGGACTAGAATAAAGGGCCATCAGGAAAGTCTTCTTATAGAAGGTAAAATTTTAGCTGACACAAGGAAAGCCAAGAAGTGGAGATGAAGGAGAGAATTTGAGGCATAGCCAGAGAAAATGCCAAGAGGAGGGAGACAGAATGTTTTGCATGATGAACATCAAGGTGGTAGTGTCACTGGACAGCAGAGTACATGTAAGAGTGAAAAGCGTTAAAAAAAAAACAACTGGAGAGGTTGGGGTAGAGTAAGGATTTCATATTTTATCTTGGAAATGACAGGGAACCACTGTAGTTTATCCAGTAGGGAGGAACAGTCAGATCACTTTGGCAACTGAGTGGTTAAAAGGCTGGAGTGGGGAAAGACTTGTAGCTGGGAAACCAATTAGCAGCCTATTACAATAGAGGTGATGAGGACCTATACTGCCGTAGTGACAGTGAAGGAAGAGAGAAGGGAGAGTAGACAAGAGATGTTGCAAAGGTGGACTCAACAAGCCTTGGCAAAGGATTGGATAAGGAAGGTCAAAGAGAATGAGGATTTGAGGGTGACACGTGGGGCTGCAAACCTCAGGGACTGGGAGATGAGCAGTACTCTCAAAAGTGATAAGAAAGTGAGAAAATATGATAGGTTGGAGAAAAATAATGAGTTCAATTCTGGACACATTGAGTTTAAGACATCTACTGGACATCCAGTTCAAGATGGGAGAAAGGCAAATTGGAAATGAGAGCCTGGACTTCAGCAGAGAAGTCAGGGCTAGAGAAATAGATTGGAGGATCATCAGCATACAGATGGAATACTGTGTATAGGGACCATTAATTAGAACAGTTTGGTTCTCTCTACTATATCATACTGCAAGATTCTGTCTCATAAATAAAGCATAGAATTTCACTTTATTTAATGAAACCTTGGGATTAGATACTTCTGCCAAGTCTTCAAATAGTCAGTCAAAGTTTGTACTTAAGCAGGATGTCTAGGGGGCAGGAGGAGGAGGAGAAGGAAGCAGAGAACATTTTAAAATAGGGCTTTGTTGTTAACTGACAGAAGAAAAGTTATGTTGCTTCTGAAAACATTTTCATCATAGTGATGACAAAACTGGACAAGACATAGGGCTGTGAATCTTTCTAGATTTAAGGGAATAAGTAAATGGCTTTCATTCCCCAGGATAGGAGATTTAGTTTTATAGTACTATCATGGATGCATATACACACACACACACACACACACACACACACAGTATGAGAGGTACATTTAGAACTAACTGGTTATAAAAGAAAAAAATTTTTTCTTCAAATATGCTCTACAATATGCACATGGCACCATGTTTAGGTCTTTTCAGCCTTTGGGCTGTATAGAGGTGTGAAGAAAACAAAACCCATTATTTCAATGGTGTGAAGTCACTGGTACTGGGCCCTCATCATGAAGATATTCCCTCACCAGTGCAGGTCAGGAAGATCTTCATGAAGAGTCTATGTGTAAAATACAGTCCTACAAAGTTACCTGAAGCACTGAGAGGTGAAAGGATGTACCTATGGCCACACAGCCAATTATGTGTCAGAGAAAGGACTTGAAACTTTTGTCCAAGGCTGGTATTATCCACTTGTCTCTTGAAAAGCATTCATAGGAGCAAGATAATAGGTGGACGGGGACTGGACCTGTTGTTTCATTAATGTAAGGCAATCTAGGTAAGGAACTCCTTCTAGCAATGCAGATCAGCACCATTCTTCTTTTGATGCCTGTGGCACTCCAAGGTAAAAAGTGATTTGCCCAGGATCAGAGAATCAATAATTGTCTGAAATGAGACTTAAACTCAGATATTCCTGTCTCCGAGGTAAGCTTTTTATCTATTATACCACACTGCCTCGCATGCTGGGACAGAGAAAAGGGCTTAGAAAATTTAAGAATAAAAGCACCAGCCCTGGATTCAGGAGAACCTGAGTTCAAACCTGACTTCAGATACCTGACACATACTAGCTGTGTGACCCTGGGCAAGTCACTTAACCCTAACGTCCAAAAAGGGGTGGGGGGAGGAGAAAGTTTAAGAATACTAAGGAAAAGACAGTTCTGAAGTAAAATTTCCACCTTGAATCTTTTCACAAATAAAACAAATGTGCAGAATTAATTTTTTCCTAGTGTAAATTGTGAGAAAAAGAAGAGAATCCACATCCTACACAATGTTTTAACAAAAAGAAACCCACTTCAAAAAAGAAACTATCATCCAACATATGAAGTTTTCTATGACAGCAAAGGTAAAATTCTAACATAAAAAAAAATCTAGTCTAATAAGTGCAGGGGAAAGAAACTTTCCTAAATAACAAAATAAAAATAAACCTCCAGTAAGAATAATATATTATGCATTGATGTAAACTGAAATGCTCTTGTCCATGGGTTGAAGCTTATGAAACCCTTAAACATGAGCATGGAACACTAACAAACTATTTGACATTATTATTTGGGTTCAAAGACTCCCTTTCTCTAAATGTTTATAGCACCATACCAGTTATTTCAACTGAGCTGACACAATGAATTTCAAATGATCTAATACTTTTGACTTACCAGTGGATTAGCACATGATTAGCCTGAGTGAAAGGATTATTATTACTGCTGTTCTAAGATATTAACACTTTCTGTAACACACTGATATTATACAGCAGAAAAGGTAACATGTGTGTATGTGTATGTGTGTGTGCGTGTTTAGAGAAACCCAACGATTCCTCAGCAACCCCTCATGTTTTCTTCTAAGAAGTAAGGCAGCAGTCTCCATCTGACATCTCTGCATTTTACATGACAATTTTAGTAAAATGTATACCTCTCCCCAAAGGATCAGTGTTTTAAAGCAGAGAATTTTATGGAGCAAACTTCCCTGGAAGATCAGGTTCAAAACTATAAACCCCTACTTTGTAATGGACAACTAATTCTCATGTAATGAATGACAGAACACAACTTAATGTACTTACAAGACAGAGGTAGATTCAATGAAGCTTGACATCATTTATATAAGAGGGTTACATTTGCAAAAAGAGCAAAGAGAGACAGGGAGGATTTAAACTAAATTGTTAAGTATTTTGCTGTAGTATAGACTCTACTTGGAACACAGACAAGACAATAGCTAAGACTTAACCCCTCGACATTGGCAGCCCCATCAGACAAAAAGTTAAGCACCATGCTTTTAACTCTAACTCCCCCTGTCAAAGGGTTAACAGGGAAAAGGACTTTGCTCAGGCGTTGTATTGGCAAATAAACAGTTTCTTTATGGCCAGATTTTTAGTTCATGCAAAAGAATGTTTCTTTCCCAACATAATCCTCAATCTGTCTTTCTACTGCTATATGATAGCCTTTAAAGAAAGTTAGACATCAAAATGATGTCTTTAGTTGTCTCTTAGATGCTATGAATCTTGGCTTAAACTTCAGCTCAGAGACACAGAGATATGTAATGACAAGCCTACATTACACAAAATGATACACTCAAAACAACTTTTTAAAATGAAATTGATACTGTTTCCTAAGAGTTACAGTGTTACATTAACCTTATTGCAGAAATCACAGAGAACTATTGGGGACAAAATATGGAGGAAAGGGTGGAAGGGGATAGCAAAAGGTGAAATAAAATTTCAAGGATTCAGAAAAGCTGAGAAAATTTCAATAGACTATATAAAGCAATTTTTTCCTTGACGAACGCGGGTCCAAACATCTGTATTTTGAAAATAGTTCATTATTTCATGTAAAAGACAAAATCTTTTCAGGTCCTATTTTATAAGCTTGGTCACTGAGGTGACCTACAGCTCTGATCTAAACAATATACTTATCAATTTTATTCTAGTTTTTATAATTCTGTTATACAAATGGAGATAACAGAACCTAGAATAATAACACATTTCATGGGGGCAAACCTCTGCTTTCTTCTTCCCTTGCCTCGTTTCAGCATTATCTGGTTCCCCTTGTTGTCACAAAGCCAGGGAATAAAGTTCTTCCAGAAAACTCACCCAAGATCAAACTGTGCCTGGTGACAGCAATGTCCAGGCTATAAGTAATGTTCAAAGGATTCAACAAGGCCTGTGACTGATCATTCTCTTTCCCTTGCCATCACCTGCTGATTTTGTCCAGGTGTTTTATGGCTATCTTGAGGATCTGGAGAACAGACAGAGAGAAGACTTTGCCAATTTCTTTTGTCTGGGATTGTGAATTCCTTCCACAGATGGTGGACAGCCCCAGCCTGGGCCAGCACCAGGCTCTTTTTCGTTTGCCCTCTAAAGAAGAGGAGAGAGATATTATCTTCTTCCACAACGCTGCCTGTAGTGTGTCTGTGGTTAGCAAATTAGGATGGGATGGCTTCAGTGAGGCTAGAATGAGGAAGGGGGAAAGTGAATGCTTTCACCATATCAAAAGTAGAACTGAAATCGATATTACAATTAACTTGTTTGGAGGATTAGTAAACCCAACCAAGCACTTCAAATATAATGATCTGAAAAAAGGTCATCTTGAATGAACAAGTTTCTTTGAAAAGTTTTTCTTCCCCTGATTTCATTGCATCTTCATTGAAATCTATTGACTCTCAAGTTAAATAAAGCAGTGACACCAAAAAGCCATATCAACATCTCAGATTCTAAACTCATGCTATTATAATGATAAGAGTAGAAAAAGCACTGAACAGTCAGAAAAACAAAGTCCTATCCCACACTGTCACTTATTAACTGTGTTACCCCAAGCAAGTCACTTAACATCTATAGTGCTCAAGTTCCTTATCTGAAAAGAAAAATAAAGACACTACACTGGCTGATTGTTATGGTCCTCTCCAGATCCCAATTTCTAGGTTTTTTTTCTTAATTCTTCAACATTTACAGTGTTTATATACAACATTTACTAACCTTATGCCCATAAAAGGGGCAATGTGACAAAAACAATAGGTAAACATATTATTCATCTACTTTACACATCTAGAGTTACATTAATTTTCCAAAGAGAATGTTCAAAAGGATTTATTTAATGCTATTTCAATTAAGTTAGTGAGTACAGTTTTACCCTTATGGAATGATCTGAACCCTGAGGATGGTTAAAAAATATCAAGGTCATTAAGTATACAAGATAAAATGAGAAGTAAAAAGTACCCATTTTACGAGGTGAAATTAGTATCAATTAATTTCATGAGTCAGCTGAATTATTTCTTAACATGAATAAGGTTCTTCTAAATATGTAAAAGATCATAGGTCCATTTGAATGCAAATGGCAGGGGCACAAATTGTGAAACCAAATATATGCCACATAGAAGTAGGAGAAAAATCCTACTTAATACTTTGATAATAAAAAGGGACATAAGGGGGCGGCTAGGTGGCGCAGTGGATAAAGGCACCGGCCCTGGATTCAGGAGTTCCTGAGTTCAAATCTGGCCTCAGACACTTGACACTTACTAGCTGTGTGACCTTGGGCAAGTCACTTAACCCCCAATGCCCTGAAAAAAAACAAAAAACAAACAAACCAACAAAAAAGGGACATAAGCACACATATATGCATATAATTAAGGCAGTGTGATTTAGTGCATAGATTTGGCAAGAGTCAAGACTCTACAGGTTCAGGTTCTGACACACCCTACCTCTATGACCCTCAGCAGGCCTCTAACCTCTCAGGGCACCCAGACAATTATAAGGACCTTACTGGCCTCCCCACACCACCAGAAGCAATCCCAGAAATCTCTAATCCCCTGTCAAAATAACACCAATGATGATATCAAAAGCCTCTTTTTTCCTGCATGAGGAGAGCCTGACAATCAACATGCTACCTGGGCATCCTCCCCAATTCCCCTCTTACCTTCCTCCTCATCTACAATGAATCAGCGCCTCTCCCCAAGTCCAGGTTCTTCCTTCCCTTCAATGCCTGCTCAATTCTGCTTGACCCAAATAGGAACTCTAGAAAAATCCACTATATTACACTGGTTTTAGTGCTACTGCCTTCCACTGAGGCTTGGTGGACCTGACTTATATCCATCCATTTTGACTGCCTTTCTTTATTATGAGTGTTTCTATTCAACAAAGCTGGCTTGCTTTAATTTCTCACTGTATACACTGTCCCCTTGTGTTATATTAAGACAATTCAGAATCTGCATTTGTAGTCATTTTCTATACCAATGGGAGGAGGAGGAAGAGAAGGAGCAGGAGGAGGAAGCAGAGAATTGTAGCTTTAAATTTTGCCAGGTGTTTTATAAGAATCATCTTTTTCTCTTCACAACAACTCTGGGAAGGAGATGCTATTAGTATCCCCATTTTGCAGATAAGGAAACTGAGGCAAAAAGAGTTTACAGAGATAGTATGAGGGGCTGGATTTGAAATCAAAACTTATTGACTTCACATCAAGCACTCAATCCATTTTTGGACAAAACTGCCCAATCACCAATCGAATCCAAAAATGAATAGAGGAATAGAGATAAATCCTTGCTGAAAAGTAGCTGATCCCTCTCTAAAGCAACATTTCTGAAAATGCTATGCAGTTTTGATTTACATGGAGTATATCAAGAGTTACTCCATTTTTAATATTCAAGGAAATATAGTATATTCTCAAGCAACTTTTGGATGCTCAGGCCTGGAGGACAATTTTTTAAGAGCCTTTAGTAAATGGTTGGATTTGTAGTAATTAAAATGGGGCCCAAGATTAAAAAGCCAACTCCCACAATTTAAGGTAACAATTTAAACATTTAACCATATGCAACTTTGCTGCTGCTAGGTAGCTGAATCTTTCACGTTACCTAGATTCTTTGACTTCAAACAGCATTTTATTTGAACAGTTATATTGGGTATCTCTGTTTTAATGATGATTAAATTGGGGCAAGAGGAAATAGGAGGTGAAAACCTGTAAGTAGGCAAGAAACAGGCATAATTTTATTACATGCATTACAGTAGACGAAAGGAAGTGAATCCAAACATCTTGGCTCACTGGAAGCCTTATAAAAGAAAATTTCATTCCACTAAAAAACTTCAAACCAGAATAGACCCATTAACTGACTACCTGATGGTATGATATAGTAACAAAGATAGGTCACAGCCTAGGTCAGGGATTCGTAACCCTTTTTGCACCAGGGATCTCTCTGACAGTCTGGTAGAGTTCATGGACTCCTTTTCAGAATAATGTTTTAAGATACATAAAATAAAGCATATAATATTAGAAAGAAAAGCAATTAAATTGAAAAAAGTTATCAAAATATTTTTAACAGAAAACACAAATTAATGGACCCACAAGTTAAAAGAGTTCTGAAAAACATTTGGCAGTTTGAAAATTGAGAAGATTGTTTCAAGATATAGAATTAAATCCTAGTATTATGAGTTGAAGCTCTCAAACTCAGGAATAATCAGGGTGAAAGAGGAAGTCAGGAACTTAGTAATGTTTGACATGATCTGCAGAAGAAAAAGCAAGAAGCCCATAACTTAGAGAAAGGGAGCAAAAGAAGACACAGGAGGAATGGTCAACTACAGAGAGAGCAAAAAGGTAGAAATGGGGCTGGAATGAGCAGAGAAAAGGAACCATGGGCAAGTATAGCTACCATGTAGAGGCTAGAGAGGAAAATGAAAATGCTGTACATTAGTGTACATGTAGGGCATTTCTTTAATGTTAATTTTCTAAGAAGTTCAATTTATGTTCTATGCAACTAATATTAAGTTATATACTCCTATGCATAATAAAATATTAATTAGTTCTTTCTTTTTAAATTTTCCCCATGTCTGATAAATAAATACTAAACAGAGACAAAATTCAAGGCTACTTGCTTTTGGTAATACCAAATGAGCAGAGAACATATTGTGAATGGATCCCTTGTCTAAACTCGAAGGTGGTCTCTCACAGGCCTTTAAGAAAGTTCACTGAAGCCAATTTTATGTTATGCCATTGAGGGGAGAAAAAGTATGAACAGGGGGCAGAGGAAGAAGAGAAAAAGGCTACCTTTGAGATTGTCACAAGTAAGGATTATTTTTTTTCTTCAATTCAATTTTTATTAAACAGATGAAATGATATGTTAAAAGGTTAAAGTTTTTAAAAATTTACAAGTTTCCAGGGAGATTTTCATTCATGTCAAGTTTTAGCCTAGAGTAGAGCTTTACTTAAAAGTTACAAAATCTCTGAAAATTTTAATTTTTGCTGCAGAGGGATGTGGGGGGGGGGGGGCGGGAAATCTTGACTGAGTGTTTCAGAATTGTCAATCTGATGACAAGCCTTCCCATCACTTTGCTACATGGAGTTTCCAGAAACCACGAAGACATTTTTGCCCTCTGTATGTTTGGGAATGGGCTTTTCATAAGTTATTAATAAGTCATGGAAAGGTACAGCAGAAAACTATTCATATTAATGAATATGTAATGAATATTCAGACAAGATGTTGACTGCTACCACCCAGAACTGAGAAGGGGAAAATCTGGATTTGACTTCTACTAGGTCTAAACTACAATGGGGCAATGAATTGTTTGATGTAATGATAACTGAACTTTCACTCCCTGCATCAACTACACAACTCCTAAGTATATCCACAGAATGGGAAGGAGACAGAAGGGAATAATCTTCCCCCTCCCCAAAATGTTCGAATATATAATATAGCTTTACATTGGCATTATATTTACATCCAGAATAACCCGCTAAAGCTTGCATTTAAAAAATCTGATCACTTATACTAAGAAATAAAACCTATCATTCATTGCAACTATTTATACTCTTACTCAATGACTTTTATTGTCTATGGCCAAATTTTATGTCTTCCTTTCCAGATCCTGAATCAGAATCTCTTACTTAGAACTAACAGTGGCAACAGAAACACATAAAAGCTGTGAGAAATAATTCCAATTGGAACTCATGCACTCATTGAGTTCAGGTTTACTTATGTGGCTTACTTGGGCATCTCAGGGCCCTGCCCTGCCCTTCCCTTCCCGGCCCCCCCCCCCACTCAACATGTATTGCTTTAAAGAATGGTCTTTATGTGGCTAAAATTATAATGCACACTAGATATTCTTTCAAGGCCAGCATGCACTTCCTCAACCAAATCCCTCACTTCCTTTGCTAGCTAAACATAACTATTTCAAATGTGTACATCCTTTAAAAAGTTAGAAAGGAGTACCTTCATATGTAATAGCAGGCAGCTGGGAAGCCAATTGGTGCAGTCAGGGTGCACATTTTAAAAAGCAGCTCTTTAACATTCAATAAGTAAGTGGTAATTGGGCACAGAAACATAAACTGTCAAAGTGAATCAAAAAGCCCTCTGCTTTTCAGGGCATTATTTGTAAGATTACACTAGAATTAAATTTGAACATGCATCTACCCCATGCATTCAGTCAAATTATGAAAAAAAAAAATTGCTGTGCTTTCCTTGGATAAAATTAATGTCAGCTTTGTGTCCTTAAACCAGACCCGATCGGGAAATGAAATATGTTTAGTCCCGAAATAGTTGTGGTAATTCAATCCCTGCACTCTCCTTATTTTCTTGATGACAAAGAGAAACTCCCAACTGGCAAGGCCACCTGCACTGATTACTCCTCCATCCACACCCACAGAATATGAAAATGAGCCAATGATCATTAACCTTAATTTCGTCTAACATAAACCTCAGCTCTTTCTCAGTCTTACTTCTCAAGAAACTCCCCTGAGATGGGGGGGGGGAAGGGGAGGGGGGGAAGGGAAGGAAACACAAAAGGAAGAAAAGCTGGGATGGGGGGAGAGGAGAATGAAATAAAAAACAGAATTAAACAGCTTAAAAAATCACAGCTGGCTTATTAAACTTACAGCAAACATCTTACAAAGATAAAGAGATTTTTGAGGCATTATCACCTATCTAGATAGTGTGATGTCTTTCCCTTCCTGCCCTTTCCTTCTAAGCAATAATGAGAAGGATGACTCCTTTGCCCCTACCCTCCCCCCCACTTCGGCCCAGGATATCTTTGCAGGGATTGCTGGCAATAAAAGATGGGTCTGGACGGCAGGAATGCAGGTGTGGCTGGGAGAAGCTTCCCAAAGACCAAAGGGCCAACATAACTGGGTGGGATATTTCCAGTGCAACAATTCTAAATACAGTGGAGAATGCATCACACCTTCTGGTCATCCACACTCAACTACTGACAACTGGAATCGCTTTGGGTTCAAGCTGTGTGGGGCTAGATCCCATTGGCATTACATCATTTTCTAATAGATGAGGAGCTAGCTCGGGCCCTCAGAAGAAACAAAACAAAACAAAAAGCTACAGAAATAATGGTCTGTTTAGCACAGATGTGTATAGTGAAAAATAACCACAGACACTGTGTTACCTTGTTATGTTTGCATGCAGACCTTGGTAGACCTTAAGCAGCATACCCAAAAGGATTATAAGACTATGAAAAACGAACAACATATCAATTCATCAATACATGCAAGCACACGTGATCCTCTGTAAAATATTCCTTAAGCTGGGGGGAAAAAAACTTTAAAAAATCGTTACAATGCTAAATGAAAATAAGACTTTAAAATTTCACTTTTTCATTAGGATTATTACATGTAAAAGCAAATGAATATGTTGAGAATAGAACAGAAGGGTAATTGTATTACCTGCAAAGACATTACAACAAGCTGTTTGTCGCCTACCAAACACATATACCAGGACTGCAGTGGAGACCAGTAGGCAGGGAAAAACTTTGATCATGCAGAGGTGTTCTCATTATTTCAGACCTCAAATCAAGTAGGAACCCTCAGAAAGGGAGGGGAGAGTGGAAGGTGGGCAGCAGGAGACTGTAAGAAAATGCAGACCACAATTCTGTACTGGGTTCAATGTCCTAATTTAAAGAAAAACCAGACTAGGCAGATATCACAATGTTCTCTAGCCTCTCTTGGTTAGTCGGTTGACTAAAAAATGACAAACACAGATTTCTGGACTTTGAAAAAAAAATCAAGATGACAAAGGTCAACAAGAATATCCACAAGTATAGACGAAGTGCTGAAGTATTCAATGCCACAGGTCATCTTAATAGACCCTGGAGGAGCTCATTGCGACACTGCATGGAGTGAAAGAGATAGCAGAGATTTGACAAGCAGCACTTTACACACTCACAGCCTGGTTAATTAATACTTGCCTCTTGTTTACCAAACAGCACCCACATGCCTCAGAGCGGGTAACTTTCAGGTGACAGTGAGGCGACGGAAATCAGGCATGTAACAGATGCCCCTCTTTCTGCTCTGTTAAACCTCGTCACAGACTATGGGCCCTGAGTGCATTCCTCTATTTCAGTTGCAGCCAAGTTGAGCTAATTGTCAGACACAGACCTGTTTCTAATTCTGCAGGGTCCAGCAATTGCAGGGATATGTGGGGAGGTTATGGATGGTATGTTAAAATGAAGGAATAGCTAAATAGAAAGGAAAGGGGGGATTGAGGTCCTATATACCTTTGGAGGGGCTGTTCTACCATGGGAAGTCTTCACAAAAACTCGTCTAAGATTCCCTTCTAGCTACTATTATTTATATGTTGTCTCCCTCGGAGACTGTGAGCTCCCAGAGGGAAGGAACTGCTTTTGTCTTTCTTTGTATCTCGAGCACTTAGCACAGTGCCTGGCACATAGTAGGTATTTAATAAATGCTTACTGAGTGACTGTGTGCAGGGGAGAAGACTGGAGGAGCAAGGGTTTGAATAAAGATGGGAGAGTGAAGGTTAAAGCAAATATCTACATATGTAAAGGGAACAACGCAGCAGTGGTCATTTTTAAATGAATCTAGGTAGGCCCAGGCAGGTGTAAAATATTCAGAAGCTCAGAGACTACCTCACAGATAATGGCCCAATAACAGATGCAACTCACACTGTCAGTGCTTCATGATACCCCCAACTGACCGTGTCAGAGAATCTGATCCAAGCTTACTAATGACACCATAATTAATGGAAATGATAGTCCCTCATTCTCAGCTGTACAACTTTAGCCTGCTTTATCATCTGTGGACAAAGAAACTCCCATTTATTGTTCTCCTCACACCCAGTGGTATTAAAAGTGTTTCTTATTAGGCGTTATGCCATACTCATATTTTATCAGTAGCAGCCGTTCACTCTAGTTAAAGTTCTTCACTCGTCATGGGCATTTTTCAGCAAATTAATGTCTTTTACTTGCATGACTTCTCTTCACATTATAGTTTGGGGTTTAAATGGATCATAATACTTTACAGGAAAAAAAAAGAAGAAGAAAAGAAGATTCAGTGTTGATAATTTTTACCACTTATGACTAAATGACCTCAACTGAAGAAGAAAGAATTAAGCCATTTGTCTTAGAAGATTCAGTGGATGGTTTATGGTGTACAATTTAGCTAATAACTGTTTGGGGCCAATCTTTAACAAGTCACATATTTCCATTGTCCCTTCACCCCCTGCTTATGCTTTTACCACATCCTAACAAAAACATGACCAGAACTGGTGAAAAACATACGTCTCCAACTAATGAATCACATACTTTCCCGCAAGTACAGTAAGTATTACCAGCTGTGTGACAGTCTTGCTTTGGCAGTGGGACCAGTGCAGAACAAGGCCGACACATCTGAAACCAGCTGTACTGAAAAACCACAAGCAATATAAGTCCGTCTGCCTTCTCAGGGGCTTCTTTGTCTCTGGTCTGTGTCTCTGCTCTGTCCCTAAAACTTGCCAGCCATATTGTTTAGTCAGAGTTCAGTCACAGAAGTTCCAGGGGTGTAGGAAAATCCACTGATTCAAGAAACTGAGTTTCAAGAAGATGATAATGAGACCTTTATTGAGTGGTACTCTCCAAGATGACACATAAAGTAACTCCCTTCGTCTTTTCAAGCATACCTTAGATGCTAGAGAAATAGGCGCACATACACAAAGAAACATCTACATGGAAGTGCACACAAATTCAAGCTTGGTAAGTTTCAGATTACCAACTTGTAGCATGTGTTACTGCAGAAATGGATATGAATTAAAGAAATCTTGGTGTTTACATAATGATTCCCAGGATTAAGCTTCATTTTAAAATAAAGGGTATTCAGAGAAAACTTTTCAGTAATTCCTATGGACCCCAGCAGTCTATTATTTTCACAAAAACTTTATTTTTCCCTTCAGTGAGGCTACATTCATCTGAATAAACAGGACCGTTAAAGTGAATAAAAATTCTGGCATTGTATTATGGGACTTGTAGTCCTTTGTATATTCTGCATTCTGCAAAAAATATTCATTGACTTCAATTCTGATAAAATGTTGCTGTAATAAATAACATCATTTTTTATTAAGCATATAATTATCTCAATGTGTTAGTGAATTTGGACTCAAGGAATAAAGCCCAATACTGTTTTAGGTAATGAAGCATTTTATAAAAGCTTACTGACCAGGGCTTGTCACTGCCTTCTCTACAAAGTTAAGTCATCCTTAGGTCATGAGAATCAGTTAAATACAGGTGCCCAGAACTAACAGGAAAGGCATGCCTTTGATGTTCTGGCTCTATCACTAATTTTACCAGTACACACATAATCCCTGACTCACATTTTCAAGATGATTTATTAAGCAAAAAGGCACTGTCCATTGGCCATATTCTGACCATTTCTTTTCTTCCCACATGAAACCTGGTTTAAAAATATTTTTCCTTTAATAATATCATTTCCAGAGCAAACAATCCCTAAGCTAAATACAACAGCTGCCCAAGACAATAAATTAGCTGTGTCATTATATAAAACCTAAGTACCAATACTTCACATTTTTCTTCAAGCAGATTTTATTGTGTTGTATATGGAGGGGTTCCTAAACAGGGACCTATGAACTTAAAAAAATTTTTTTTGATAGGTGTATTTCAATGTAATTGATTTCTTTGTAATACTATGTACTTTATGTATTTAAAAACAGAATTCTGAAATGTGATCCAGAGGCATCCCCAAATTGCCAAGGGGGTGGGAGTCAGAGATACAAAAATGTTAAGACCTCCTGACATAAGAGGAAAGGGAAGTGAGAGGAGAACTCAAATGTTAGGTGAAAAAAAGAAGAGTAAAATTAACTCAAGATGGCACAGTCAACAAGTCCACAAGTATTTATTACCCACATACTACATATCAGGCATTATGCTAAGCTCTGGGGATACAAAATAAAAAACAAAGAGAATAAGGTCTTTGTTCTTAATGAGCTTACAATCTAATAGGGGAAATAACATGTGAAGAACTATGTACAAACAAGGTATATTTTTATTACATACAGGATAAACTGGAGATAGTCAACAGAAGGAAAGTATTAAGGAATAGGAAAGACTTCTTGAAGAAGCTAAGATTTTAGTTAAGGCTTGAAGGAAGTTTGGAGACAGAGATGGGGAAGGAGAGAGTTTCAGGCATGAGGGACAGGCAGTGAATATGCACAGTCACGTAGGTGACAGTATCTTGTGCAAAACAACAAGAATGCCAATATCACTGAATACTATGATGTGTGTGTGTGTGTGTGTGTGTGTGTGTGTGTGTGTGTGTTTGTGGGTAGGGGATAGGGAGTACAAAAGGTTTATTGGTAAAAAACAAAAAATCCAGTTAAGGATTATAAGTGATATTTGTAATTCATTTTCAACTGCATAGTAATATTATAAAGAATAGTAAAAGGACAGGAAAGAACAATTCATATATCAGATCATGTACAGAAATCAACTAAATTCTAATGACAGCCTGAGCCAAAACTGATCAAATAAAGAATTGAATCTGAAAATTCAAGGAAGGAGAGGCTATGGAATTAGGGTAGTAAATAAGAGAGCAGTGATCTGAATTCATGACAACTCCAAATCTCTTTACCCTACACCAAAGTGTTGGAATTTTACACCAAGGATAAAGTCAACAGATGAGAGTAGATCAATATGTTAAAAGATGAAAAGAGATGCTTTCTCAAAATTACCCCATATGTTAGTGATGAATTAGATTACAGGTCACTTAATCAGCTGTCAGCTGTTGTTTTTTTTTTTTTTTTAATCTATGAGGTCTGGCTAATTAACTGCATAACAATATTTGGGTGTTCTTTACTATAACCTCACTCCTGTACATTTTTTAAAAATTGAACAATCTAGCTGAACTATAAACTAAACTCAATCAACCACAATTTTTAAAGATTTGAAAAAAAATATTAAGTCTTTATTGGACCACTTAAAAGCATGCTTTAAAAAACAAAAAATCCAGGGGCAGCTAGATGGCGCAGTGGTAAAGCACCAGCCTTGGATTCAGGAGTACCTGAATTCAAATCCGTCCTCAGAAACTTGACACTTACTAGCTGTGTGACCCTGGGCAAGTCACTTAACCCTCACTGCCCTGCAAGAAAAAAAAAATCCAGTAGCTTTATATGGCACTTCTAATTGTCAAGGCACTCTAAAAAACTAAAAACATATATGAACCACTCAAATGCTGCCCACTCTACCCTGAGATGTAGCAGCTGTTCAAGAGAACAAGGTATAGTGGATTTTTAACAATATGTCAAACTATAATAGGGTAAATTTAACAAGGGAAATCTATGAAATGAACCTATCTGGGTTGAAATATGGGGGTGGGGGGGGAAGAGAAATGACAAGGTTAATAATCTTACCCTTATAAGGTGGGGCTAAGGATCCTCCCCAACAATTAGAGGATTAGTCTAAAGCAACACTGGACCTATTTTATCCATGACTTCTACAAGGACTACCGTGACCTTCCACAACCTGCCCTCTCTTCCCTAAAAGGGCTCAAACATACAAACTCAACCTGAGGTTTATCTTCCTGATATGACCACTACAGATGGCTGTTTAAGAGCTCTGTAGCGAGTTTTCACAAATCTTCTGGTCTTCCCCACAATCCCTCCCCTAAGCCCTGTTTTGGTAACAACAATCTAAAATCACTTTCAGTTCACAAAGATTTCTAAAAGTTGGTGACCAGTCTTTAGAAAATTTTTTTTTTCTTAGAACAACAAAGGATAGTGTCCCCTTAAAAAGGTTTGTCGTGTTCTAATATGGCTGATGATTATAGAAAACAAAAATAAGGTGACATTCCTTGAAGGTTTGCAAGAAAGATAACAGTAAAAATTTAAAGGGGAATCAAGTGTCTACTTAAAGGAAAGGGGTCCTCAAATGTAAAAGATCCTCCTACATGCTTTGCAGCATAAGTGTTCCCAAATCAGGCCAACCATACAGAATGTTAGGTCAAAGATAGATCTTCCTCTCCGGTTAGTATACCACAAGTTAGAACACAACGGAGTGATGAACTGTCAGGCAAAATTACTACAACTGGGCACATACCAACAGCCGTAACAGACTGGACAAAACAGAGATATGATATTTCGAGAATGAATTGGTAGAGTATGGTCCATAAGAAAAATTATCTGATGCAAACCTGGTAATTAAGTGAGCAAGGGGAACATGGTGAAGTGTAAAGAGCACTGGATTTGGATTTAAAGAACCTGGGTTTCAATCTCAGCTCTAGGACTTGTACTACCTGTGTTACCTTAACCAAATCATGTAAATTCTCTGGATCTCGGTTTCCTTCTTAATAAAGTAACAGATTTGGAACAGATAACATCTAACTAACCCTTCCCTCTCTACATCCTTATTCCAGGACTTTAACAAACCTGGGCTCTGTGAATTTCATTGGGTGGTTTGGGGCTTGGGGTTTTTTTTTGGGGGGGGTGGCTTTTTTGTTTTGTTTGGGGGGGATTTTGAAAACTGCTTTTATAAAGAATTGGTTTCCTTTATAATCCTACATATTTTGGGGACAGCTAGATGGCGAAGTGGATAGAGCACCAGCCCTGGAGTCAGGAGGACCTGAGTTCAAATCCGACCTCAGACACTTAACACTTACTAGCTGTGTGACCCTGGGCAAGTCACTTAACCCCAATTGCCTCACTAAAAAAAAAAAAATATATATATATATATATATATATATATATATATCCTACATATTTCATACTATACACTTAAAAATGCTTTTCTGAGAAGGGGTCTACAGGTTGTACCAGATGGTAATGGGGTGTGTAAAACAAAAGACATTAAGAACCCTTGCATTCAACTCCAGAGAAAGGTAACCAAGAAAAAGTTAAAGGACTTGTTTTAGCTCTGCATTCCAATCTGTGATTTAATCGGTGACCTCAATCTTGGTGAGTAACCTGGAACACTGAAGTTAAGTGACTTGCCCACAGTCACACAACTGGTATGTGTCAGAGATAGTACTTGACGTAGTCTTTTAGACTTCAAGACTGGTCTTCCAACCACTACACCATGCTGTCTCTCAAAGCACCATACTATGATGGACTAATATGCCTTCTTATCCTAGTATTATCCAAGCCCAAACAAAAGAACCGCACTAAACTATGAAAGGCTCACTCAAATATGCTCTTGTAAAGAAAAGCAATTTGTCTACCCATTTTATATTACCTTTCAACGTGTGCAGTGGGGCCTGGGCCACAAGCTGAACTGTTCTTCTGTCAGTGCCTTATATTTTTACATGCCCCAGACTAGTTCCAGGGCCTGTTTAGTACAAGGTTACTGGGTATGGCCTTGACCTTTTACAAGCCAGAAGATGTCTTTTCATCCATAATGAACAAAAATATTCCTGAGTAATACTACAACATTGCTTCACAAGTATAAGTCTTCTTGGTAATCAGTCTGTGCCCTCAAGCATGAATACTAAAACCAACCCTATAATCATTCAAGACACTTAAATCTTCTAGGCCTCAGTTTACTCACCTATAAAATGGGGAAGCTGGAGTCTAAGGTCCTTTCAAGTTATACATTCTAGAATCCCATGATTTGTGTACCAGCCACTGCATCTACAAATATTGTTTCATTTACATTTAGCATACAGAATAGTTCATCTAAAACAGACTCTACTTAATACAATGTGGTTTTAATTGGAGGCTGTTTCAAATGAGCCACCTGTATTTCATTTTTTCAAAATTATCCATAATTTTCTATGCAATTTGCTTCCACAATATAACTAATAGCAGTTAGTTCTGTACTAATGCTGTCGTTCAAAAGCCTCACTGTCTCCTTACTGAACTGTACTGTAGCTGTAAAGAGCCATAAGTTTGTAATCTAAAGACCTGAATTGAAGTCCAAGCTCCAACACTTATGAATTGTGTGATGGTGACAGTAGGTAAATCATCTCACTTAAGCAAATCTCTCTTTCCTAATTAACAAAATAAGGATACTTGCAACTGCCTACTGAACAAAGCTATTGTGTTTAAAAAAAAAAAGCCATTTTAACCTGGAGTCATATAAATGTGGCTCATTATTACAAGTAGATGAGATGGCTATGATTTCTATTTGAGAATCAATTAGTTTGTACACAGAAAAGCATCAAATAGTCTTTACCAGGAAAGTACTGCAAAAACTTACATTTACCCATCATTCTGTGGACATTCTATTTTTTTTTAAATCCTAATTTCCTATTGTGGCCCACCCCAAGACTTCTACATTCCAATTTTATTTCATTACTGTGTTTGAATTCCACCCCCCCCACCTTGTGTTTCATGAAATATACTCTAAAACCAAGTACCCACCATGGATTCTTATTATCTTCTATTATTTTTCTAACAAAATAGGTATTATTTTTCTCAGTTCATACACCAGGTAAGCTTCATTGCCAGTAACAATAACAATCAGTTCATATTCCTTGGCATTGCCATATTTTCCTTTTACAATTCTTCCATATTAGCCACTTTTCCTGGATTCTCAATTTGAAGCATTCAAAACATTTTATATGATGGTATTACAATATTGTTTCCCATGCTAGTTGATCAGTACAAGTCAAGTTATCAATATAAGCAAGCATTTATTAAATGCCTACCACAAGGTAGGCATTCTCTGGATAAAATAAATATAAGAGTCCCTGCTCTCAAGGGGCTCAGCAAAATCTTGTCCACCTAGTTTGCCTATCAAATAATTTTCAAGGTATTCATGCACAGCATTTTAGAATTCTGTCATTAGAAGGAACCTCAGCAGCCAATTAGTTCAACCAATTTAACAATCATGGAAAATAAATGCATTTAAGGAAAACGTTAATGTAAATGCATTGAGGTCTTCTTAATGAGATAGTTGGAAAGATTCCCCATTATGGAACATCCTACAAGGGATTAATCAGCTATTGAGGAAAGATCTCCCATGATCAAACCACTTCTTCTAGATACAGCCGACCTCTACTCTTGGACAGCTTTAGTTTCAATGAATTATTCCAGACCTCAAGGCTAAATTTCCTATCTTGTACCTTCTACAAATGCCTCCAGCTTCTGCCATCTAAGGTTAAATAAAACAAATCAGAGCCCTCATCCACAGGAAAAACCATCAAGTAAGACAAGATAGTGGCATGTCTAATCGCTTCCACTGATTCTGATGTGTTCTGAATATGATCTTTTACCATTGGTCTAGCCAGTCTTCATTAACCACTCGCCAGCTAATGAATGTTGTTCCTAAACTGTCTTGCCTGGAACTGAAACATAATGCTTCACATAAGTTGTGATAATGGCAAACTGCTGAGGGAGCATCAGTTTCTTATTACGGAAATCAATACCTTTGAAGGTAGCCTAAGATCTTTCTCCTTTTTTGGCTGTAACATCACAACGATGGCTCATACTGAGCTTGCAAGTCCACTAGAAGAACCAGATCTTTTATTCAGATGAACTACTATTTCACCATGCAACCCCTATCTTGTATTAATAAAGACAACTTTCTGAGGACCAAAAAAATCACATTTGCCCCCACTAAATTTCATTTAAAGAGATTTGGCAGAATGTTTTAACCTATTGAGATCTTTTTGGTTCCTGATTCCATCATCCCTGATAGGTTTTATAAATATACTCTGTGGCACATAAAAGAATGCCATATAAACAGTAGTATTTTGGGTTATGCTGATAAAAAGATGTTCATGAAAAGAAATTTATGTGGATATAAATATGAAAATAACAAATTTTTGCTTTGAATTATCTGACACCTCTTTCCCCTAAATCTTAGGAGGTGAATAGCTGGTTTCCAAATAGCTAAAATTGTTACTTCTTTTTTGGAAAGCAAGGTGCTTCTAGGATTTCATCTAGTTTATTTGCTAGGCAACTATTTTAGGCTCCTCCTGAAGATCCTAGAAATATCCTTTTACCTGTGGTTTTTTTTCCCTTTCTTATTTTATACTTGTGGCACTAACTAAAGAAAGTACAGATTATACTCTATTCATGTTTTCTTGCAATATGAAACTGCTTTGGGGCAGCTAGGGGGTACAGTGGATAGAGCACCAGGCCCTGGAGTCAGGAGGACCTGAGTTCAAATCCGGCCTCAAACATTTGAAATTTACTAGCTGTGTGACCCTGGGCAAGTCACTTAACCCCAACTGCCAAAAAAAATAATAATAATATGAAATGGCTTTGCCTTGAGGATAAGCCCTTTCTTCAAACATCTCCTATCACCTAACTTCTAATCCATGTCTGGACTTAATACCCTCTGCTTAGCAAGTTTCTTGAGCAGTTTTTTGTAAGACTGTTCAGGACTTAACCACATTCTCTGGGGAAACTACACAGATTATATCCATCATTGCTAATTTAAAAATACTATTATTGTGGCTCTCAATGACATCAGGTAGATCACAGATTTGTCTGTTTTTTTTATATTTTACTTTTATAAATGTCAATGTGGTGCCTTTCTCTAAAAAACATCTTATTCATCAATCACAAGTTCTATATTTACAGTTCACCCTCTCCTTCAGTTTAAAAAAAAAAATAGGGGAGGGGGGCAGCTAGGCGGCACAGTGGATAGAGCACTGGCCCTGGAGTCAGGAGGACCTAAGTTCAAATCCAGTCTCAGACACTTAACACTTAACTAGCTGTGTGACCTTGGGCAAGTCACTTAGCCCCAATTGCCTCACTAAAAAAAAAAATAGGTGAGAGGTTCTTGTAATAGTTACACTCTGAATAGTTAAAACCCTCTAATCCCGAAAAATCAATTACCTATAAACAAAATAACTATAACCAGACAAATATTAAGTCAAAAATTCAGATATGTGGCCTCTGATTCTGGGGCCTTAATTGCAGTTAATTTCTTAAGGTATCCTATGAACTCTTCTTAGGGTATCTCTTTGACATGACATGGCCACAGTGTAAGGCCATAGATCTATAAATGATGTATGCTTTTGTCATTTGTGCAGTAGGATTAACAACTTGAGAATCACTGCCTAAAAAAACTTAACCCAACATTGGCAATTTCCTCACACACAATTTACATGCACCATTATGGTGGCTAGAGTTTGTGTTTAGTACCACTTGATAGAAGTTATTACTAATGTGGTTTACATAAATTACATGTAACATACCCCATATGGAAACCAGATTTTCATAGCAACTAATGTTTCATAATAAACACTACGACCTGGAATCTCTGTAACACTCTCTCGTGTGCCCTCCTATTGCATGATTTTCTGTGATTTGTCTGCTTTAGATATTTAGTTCATGAAACCAAGTCATTTGAATATTCTCGCTGTAGTTAAAAAGGGATTAATTCTATCCCATGTTGTACTAGTTACAAGATAATTGGGCTCTTTGAAAGGCACTATCATAAATTACCTCAATCCATAAATTATTCTGAACAGTGGTAGGTAATAATTCTCTTGCATAAACATTTTTATTTGTGGAAGTTAACAATGAATTTTGTTTGTTTTACAATCTGTGGTGCCTTTCCTTAGGCCCTGCTACATAAAACTGATTACCCAAGATTTCACACACACACACACACACACACACACACACACACACACACACACACGTATATGTTTGTATATATGTATATATACACACGCATATATATGCATGTGGTGTGTATATGCATACATAACCTAACTAGTTTTTTAATTCTAATATTTTCTATCATTTTTAATATTTTATGATGCATAAGTGATTTTAATAAGTGCAGAGTTTTCATTTTAGTTTGGGTAAAATGTGAACTTTTATAAAAGTGTCACAAAAATATGACTAGGAAAGACATTCATAACCATGAAGAATTTTGTGGATTTTTATGACTAAAAACTTAGAAGACAGACTTGGATATTCTACTAACACACGGGAAGATGATTCCACTAAATTAATTGTTTGGTTTTTTTTTTGGTGAGGCAATTGGGGTTAAGTGACTTGCCCAGGGTCGCACAGTAAGTGTCAAGTGTTTGAGGCCGGATTTGAACTCAGGTCCTCCTGACTCCAGGGCCAGTACTCTATCCACTGCACCACCTAGCTGCCCCTAAATTAATTTCATGAACTAATTTTTTCAAGTACATATACACACTAAGCATAGTGGATAGGACAATAGGGTTCAGACAACTATATGCATTCTTTAAAGGATGTGTATATACACAGAAACATATGAAGAAGATGTTAAAAGTTTCGCTATCAGACTTTAAAAATAGACTTAGTAAGCAAAGAATGTTCCTAATAACATACACACACACAAAATTGGCTTCCTGGAAAACTGTGGTGAGAGAAGGATTGCTGAGAACATTGTACACATTGACATTAGAAATAAATGCAGGGGCAGCTGGTTGGTGCATTGGATAAAGCACCGGCCCTGGAGGACCTGAGTTCACATCTGGGCTCAGACACTTAACACAGTGTGACCCTGGGCAAGTCACTTAACCCCAACTCCCTCACCAAAAAAAAAAGGAAGAAACAAAGAAAGAAATGCATATGTGGGAAAAAGTTATATGTTAGATATAATAAATAGTTCAAATGCAAAAGATCAGTGTTTAAAAAAAAAAAAAAGAAGAAGAAGACATTGTTCAGAATTCCTGAAGGTCCAAATTAGAGAAAGGACATATAAACCTGAAAATCTAACCTTTCCATTTTATAGTTGTGGTAACTGAAGCAGTTCCACACAAGTGGATTACCCAGGATGACGTGATTAATTATAATTATCTATCCAGGACCACAATTTAAGTCTATGGAACCCTATTTCTGTTGTCCTACACTACACACAGCAGATAGGTAAATATATCAAGGAATATTCCTTCCCATATTAATCATTTTAAGATGCAGGTCCAAGGGGTAGCTAGGTGGTGCAGTGGATAAAGCACCAGCCCTGGATTCAGGAGGACCTGAGTTCAAAACCAGCCTCAGACACTTGACACTTACTAGCTGTGTAAACCTGGGCAAGTCACTGAACTCTCACTGCCTGCCCTCCCCCCAAAATAAATAAGATATAAGTAATACAGAGAAGTATGATTATTTGTTACTTCTGAGTTCAAATAAAAAATTTAAATAAGATTTTGGCAAGCTGATCATAAAATAAGAAATAAGGCTAAAAAGAACAGGATATAGGATGGCCAAGAGCATTTGGTAATACCTCCAAGAAATGAGTTTTAGATGGATCAATTTATCCATCTACTTTTATTCAAAAACAATGGAAAAGAACTGAAAGTGAAAAGTAGTATTAGATTCCCTAATCAAAATAGACCAATTAAGTATTTTAAAAGCAGCAAACAAACTGGAAGAAAGGCTTTTCAGCCAAGATATGAGAATTCCATATTTACACTCATCAGAATATCACATAACTGTAACGATTGGAATGACGCTACCTGCTGGAGACTTACTGTAGAAAAGCTCTGCCATGAAGTGAAGGTCTTTAAGGGCAAGACCAGGAGTCTTTTCTTTGGTGTCAGGAAGTGACGTCTGCTGGTGGGAGGAAGAAGGAGGGAGCCTGGTGCTCTGACTGGGGCTTTTTCCTGGGGACTCTGATGGAAAGTGGAGCTAGAAACGTGCTCTCCATTTAATAGATAGATGAATGTAGGCCTTTCTCTCTCTCTTTACCAACTTTTTATTCTCCTTAATAAATGCTTAAAAGCCTAACTCTTGCTAAAGCTTATAATTTATTGGCAACCACTCATTAGATATTTTAGACAGACTAGCTAGAATTTTATCCCTTAACATAAGCCAAACAGGTGGGTTCTTGCTTGGAGCTTCAAGTATTATTTACTTAGTAAACTGGTAGAGGGTAGATGTTGAGTCTGGAGACAATTTAAAATCATTTGTTCTCTAATTATTCTAAAATATAAAGGCCCAAACACTGTTTTTGTAACTAATGGGGAAAAAAGGTTAGAAGATATTCCACAATAAATCTCTATATGGATTAAAAAACAATAACACTAGTTGGATTTTTATCATACAGAATATCAAATTTTTCTTTCCATCTTTTTCCCCCATGACCTGATACTTTTCTATAGGGACTAGAAAGGTCATAAAATAATTTTGTGTAAATAATTATCAGTATCAAATCAGGCACACATACGCTAAGCAATATATGTATACCACTAAGCTGCCTGATGAAAACATATGTGGCAATGATCATCTAGTAAGAAAATGGTCCTTTGGCTTGCAGTTGTACGAGTTTTAAATATGTAGTAATTATTTACATGCATCACTTTAAAAATATGTGAGGAAGCATGGGCATGCATAAATTTAGAGATAAGTAAGATATGATATAGTGTAAACAAAACAGTTCATCTTATAAAGCATTCTCAACTTCAAAGTCATTTATTTAGGACTCGTAGAGGCAGGCCTAACCAATGTGTGTTAAGTGGGCAACTTCTACCCTAAAAATATTCTTGCTTGCTATTTAAAAATAAAAGCAGCAAACCATGCACCAAGTAAACTAAGAACAACTATTTCAAATCTAAATTCTATTTACAATAAAAGCACAACACAGGTATAGGTTATACTCACAACTGACCATTTAAGTACCTAGAAAGTGAAATGCGCAAATGTAGGCATGACAGGAAATTTTTAAATTCAAACTGATAACCAAGAGGGGGGAAAAGGCAAACTTTTATCTCAGTGCATACAAGGTAAACAAATATGAACTAAGCAAGAATATTTTTTTAAATGGCTTATGCCAAAATCAGAGACACATGGTGATGTGGCTGATATCAAAATCACTTGGGCGTCACACACAACTATAATTAGCAATGGGTGAACCTCAGCAGGATTAGATACGCCTCCTAAATTTTAAATGCTTGCTTGGAGCTAAATTTCTGTGAACCTCTTTGGTCTGGTAATCAGTCTGGGAGTCTTGTAGAAACAAGCTTTCTCGAGATATTTCCATTGCTTCGTGGTTTCTGGCAATGTTGGGCAGTCTACAGAAGCGAGATTTTCTAAGAGTGTCTTGTTATTTCCATTTCCTATCCCAGCTAAAACCAAGTGCATATGGATTTTAAAAAAAGGCTTTTTAAGATATAAAAATCCCAATCATTAAAATTTGGGTTTTGAAATCTCAAATCCAGCTCAAGTTTGTTGGTGGTTCTTTGAAGAGTTGAAGGAACTAATATAAGAATGAACCTGTGCTCCATTCGCTGAAACAAATAACCTGACAGGGCCAGAACCTAGGGGCAGCTAAGTGGCACAGTGGATAAAGCACTTGCCCTGGATTCAGGAGGACCTGAGTTCAAAACTGACCCTCAAACAATTGACACTTATGAGCTGTGTGACCCTGAGCAAGTTGCTTAATACTCACTGCCCCACAGAAAAAAACAAAACAAAAAGATCACTGAAAAGCTGTCTTAGCTTTTGAGATTTTAAAAGGACCTGTTTTGATAGATCAAGGGCTCAAAAATCAGTTTGCCCAAGAAAACCAAGGATTGGCCTTCCCCATACATAATTAATGAAGCTCTACCTTGTCACATTCCCAAATTTCATAAAAAATAGTTTCAAGTCTTATTTAAAAACACTATGCTGCATCATAATGTTAGCTATTACCATTTATTCCACTCCTGAAAATTATATATACTTGCTTTGCCTTAGAAACTTTCTCACCTTATACAGTAGCAACTAAGCAGAAGAGGACTCAATTTTCATCAGAAAGGTAGAAGACAAAATCTACTTAAGGATACTCAATTTACATTAAACTGCATTGCTTAATATTTACTTTTCTCAGGGTTCATAAGTGACATCATCTGACTTCACACATATACACACACACAGAAAGAGACAGAGACAGGCTGAGAGAGAGGGAGGAAGGGAGGGAAGAAGGGAGAGAACTATATGTAAATGGGAGAGCCACTTTCTTGAACTAGTGCATTTCTTTCAGAACCTTCACTTTCAAAGGTTCAGGCCAGTCACCTTTCATTACTTTTCTTGTGTTTCTGACCTTCTGGCCTTAACCATCATTCCCTTTACTGTCAAACTTCTTCTTCCACCTATCTCCCCCTCCTTTTCATTTTTCTTTTATGATTGCTTTCACATTAGAATGTCTGCTCCTTTTGGGTAAGAACTAAATTTTTGTTTTATTTGTACTGATATTCCCTAACTTAGCATAGTGCCTAGTTCATACATAGTATGCTCTTAATAAAAAATTTGAGCCACAAAATGAATGAATGAATGCTTGAATACTAGTGGATTACCCAAAAATCAAATTTTGGGGATTTAAAAGGGATGAACATTTTCATTTCAGAAGTAAAATTCAACTATTGAAAATTAGTGGGGATAATAGACATTCTTGTTTCACCTCTGAAATTACTAGGAAAATTGGAACACTAATGCACTGTTGGTGGAGCTGTGAACTGATCCAGCCATTCTGGAGAGCAATTTGGAACCATGCCCAAAAGGCTATAAAACTGCATACCCTTTGACCTAGCAATATCACTACTAGGTCTATATCCCAAAGAGATCATAAAAAAAGGAAAAGGACCCACATGGACAAAAATATTTATAGCTGCTCTTTCGGTGGTAGCAAAGAATTGTAAATTGAGTGGATGCCCATCGGTTGGGGAACGGCTAAACAAGTTGTGGTATATGAATGTAATAGAATACTATTGTGCTGTATGAAGTGATGAGCAGGCAGATTTCAGAATAACCTGCAAAGACTTACATAAACTGATGTTGAATGAAGTAAGCAAAAGAACCAAGAGAACATTGTACATAGTATCAACAACATTGTGTGATGATCAACTGTGATAGACTTAACAATCAATGATTGTCAGCAATGCAATGATCCAAGACAATGCCAAAACACTTATGATGGAAAATGCTCTCCATATTCAGAAAAAGAACTATGGAGTCTGAATGCATATTGAAGTATACTATTATCACTTTTATTGTTACTTTTTTGTTATTGTTCTTGTTTATTCTTTCTTGCATTTTTTCCTCCTTTTGTTCTGATTCTTCTCTTACAGCATGACTAATGTGGAAATATGTTTAACATGATTGTAATGTACAACCTGTATCAAATTGCTTGCTGTCCTCGGGAGGGGGAGGGAAGGAAGGGTGGGAGAAAAATCTGGAACTCAAAAAAAAACAAAAAAAAAACACTTTACATGTATTTGGAAAAATAATTAAAATAAGTATTTTTTAAAAAGAAAATTAATGTGCTCCTAAATAGCAATATGAATTAAAGATAGAAATTCAATAACTACCCACAAAGCATAAGGTGTTTAGAAATTTTCATTGTTTTATGTTTATTTTGGTGGGGGATGTGGGGACAGTTGCCAAGAACATAGGTTGTTATTAGATGCAAAAACTGGGTTTTTTGAGAACATGGAACTGGAAGGAGATGAAGCTTTCAAAATAAAAATAAATTTTGTAAAACTTCTGAATGTGATCTGGCATAACATTATGGAAGTCAGTTTTAGCCCAGAGCAAGTTTCTCTTACTAAATCCTATGTTCCTTAAACTAAGAGTTCATTATAGAAATGCTGATTCTTAATTATAGCAATGTTATCTGCCTCTCTTAAATACTACAGCAAGATTTTATTAAAGTCATATTTTTCTAACATTAAGTTTCAGTGTTCTGCTACTAATTACAAATGTCAAAAACAGAACTAAAGCTCGCTGGCTTGGCTTGTTTACTTCTGCACACACATGTCAAACACACAGTTCATTAATGATTTCAAGGTGCAAGAAATGATAGCGATCACAATTCACTACTGTTGATTGCTAATATTCTTTCATTTCTGATTAGCATCTTTATCTGTTAGTAAGTGCTTCTGTGTACAATATCTTGATTCCCACAACATATTAAACAACTCATTTTATATCTTCACATGGCATAAATGAAAAAAATCTCATAAAACAAACTATTATTAGTAGTATTATGAGTATTATTACTACTATATTCTTCTGCTAATGAAGATTTTAGGTGGTTTGGTATTTTATTCTAAGAAAAAAAAATAACTGAACAGAATTTACCATGCAAATTATGATTATATTTTTTGAATAATAACAAATCCACTGACTATAGATAAAAGATCCAATGTAAAATCCTCTTTATAACAGTACTGAATTAAGACTTTGATATTCTTTTGTCTTCACTAAAAATAACAGAAAAGCATCAATGAATAAACATATTACAAAAATATAATTACACATTAATGAGAAGTTTCTATGGTGGAGTAGGCTATGAAATTAGATTATAAAGCCATTGATAATTATTGCATTAAATATAAAATATACACAATATATATGCATAATGTATATCTAAGCCAAACACTGCAAACAAATTTACTTGAAATTCTAAACTATATGAATGTTGTTTAAATAAAGATTTAAACTGATTCCCATTCTGGAAAACTTTATTTTTAATAAAATACAGGAAGTACAATATATCCATTCATATCACAGAGAAGGTACTTTATTCATTTTCAACTGTACCTGTTATTTATTGATTGTAATTTTCCAAAGACCCCCTTTCTTACATCTTGAATTTTAAAATTATTCTATCCTAAAGACATATTAAATATTATAAAAATGGAACAAACACAAATTTGGAGTCTAAGGATTTGGGTTCAAATCTTAACTCAGATACTTATGATCTGTAGGCTCCTGGGCAAGTCTAGGTTTCTATGGGTATAAGGCTAAATAAGGTTATATAAATGAGATTATACAAGTCTATTTCTAAGCATGGCATGGTGGAAAGAAGCGACAGACCCAAGTCTAAGATCTACACTAACATCTATCAGTAATATGATTTGGGCCTCAGTTTCATAATCTGAATAAATGGGGATGAAAATACTTGTAATACTGCAATTGTATGTAATACTGTAATAATATGATATGAGGAAAGCACTTTGTAAATCATTTTATAACTGATGAGTTATTATTACTATTATTATTGCATATCTTATAATACTCTGATAGATATGTAAAGTCATTAACATGTCTATTCTCTTCATCATGCCCAGTTCACTCCCTTTCCAATCACATACCACTTTTCTTGCATAATTTGTCTTTAGTAATTGCTGTAACCTATTCACACCCACCACATACCTCCCTATTGCCCTCTAGGTGACTCCCAACTTTAAGAGGCTATTATTGTAAAAGGTCTAAATCTTATGATCATTTATATAGTTAGAAATGGTTCTGTGGAAAATTATTAAATCTGTGTACTAGGTGAAATGGCAGATCACGATGGATTAAGTACATATCTGAGGGACAACTCTTCATGTCATTCCACTTGTTTCAAACAATCTAATTATCCCTATTGCCTCTCCAGATAGACACACCAAACAAAATGTATTAAGCTAATCCAAATGCCTAAATTCAATACACCAGTGAAATATAGAGGAACAGGAAATATATGGAGTACTCTACCCTGATTGATACCTGTATAATTAAATTTGAAATTAGTACTTAAGGAGAAAGAAGGGTAGAATAATCAGTACAACTCACAGAGCTACAAAGGAGAATGTATAGTCTTGGTCCATGATGTTTGAGAGTTTCTGTGGCAGCAGAACAGAATAATGCCACTACATTCTTCTCAAACTTTATTAATGCAATACACAGGAAATTAAATCATTTTACACCACCTGAATATTCCACTCTGAATACCTACAATGAACTCTTTTGAGAAGGTAGGGGAAATCTAAAATGGCTAATATAAACTATGAAGAAATAAAGAGGGTGGAGTTCCCCTTATTTCCCTGTATCTGCCAAGCCTTTCTCAGGGAACAGACGGGGGGGGGGGGGGGGGGACCGATGAAGTTTTCCAAATATAAAGAACATTAATTTGATCAAGAACTCAAAACATTTTGTTTGGGCAAAATACATCACAGAAGGAGCACTGGACCTGGAGCAGAAAACTTGATTCCAGTCCTATCTCAAATGATTGCAAGGATGTATGTCTGGGTTTCTTTCCTCATCTGTAAAGGTAGGATAATAATACTTTCACTTAGCCACCTTAGTTACTCCAAAAAAGTCATGTTGAAGATTGTGACACAAGATAGAAAATGTAAGATGTTGTTAGTAATTAATGAGATTTTTTTTTCCCCCACACTAGGAAATATATCCATAGTAACACTGAAAGTATTTTCAAAAGATGGCTATTGAGTCACTATACTAATAATTCTGAATCAAAACACAGGAGTAAAATACAAGTCAAACTCTGTTACAGTGACCTCTATGGGAATGTTCAAATTCTCTTTACTGTACTGGAGTTTTGTTAAATATTACTTTAAATAAGAGGGCCATTGACTGCGGTTTAGAAATCTGTTGTATGTGACATGACCCAAACATAAAATCGTACTTAACTGCAGTTATATTTCAACAAAGATTTTCTCAACTTTCTAAACTAGGATAATCACCTTTCCATGTTCGATCTTAATATAACATTCTTGAGAAAGAGAAAACAAATAAATCACTACCATATATCTGCCAACTCACTGGCAAAGCCTTTCGTCTAGCACAATATTCAAACACCCGAAGTTGAAAGTTACTAAGCAACATTTATGATTTGTCTTAAAACCATTCATCATTGTTAAGACTTATCATAATGTTTCATAAGCCAAAATAAACAGTGACCCTAATTTTATAGCACTATTTTTAGAGGTTACCAAAAGAATAATTGCTCATACTTAAAGTAGACATTGGACAAATTGTTAAATACCTACTATGTGCAGAGCACAGAAAGATAATGAGACAGTTTTTTGCCTCTAGAGCTTACAGTTGTATTAACTACAATAAACAATACTACATGATGAGTGGAAGAGAGGTTTAAAAGAAAGTGTTGATATCTGATGGGATGAAGTTGTTACTAATCCAGGAAACAGAAGAATGAAGATCATGGAAGCCTTCTTGGATAAGGTGACATATGAACTGGGTTTTAAAGAACAGTTAGGATTTAATAAGTGATGAAACAGAGAGACCATTCATTTCTCAAAGCACAGAGGCAGGCAATCACGAGGATGGGGAAAGGGACAAAGATAACTACAGAGTCTATATACTACATTTAAAGGCAGAGTACTAACTATATAGATAGATTAAAAATGAGATATAAGATAAAATGGCACAGGATTACAGAAAGACTTTAATGCCAGGCAAAGGAGTCTGACGTTTGTTTTTCCAAATAATTATTATTAGGCAATAGGGAGCCACTGGTGACTTCTGAACAGAAACATGGCATGACACTAAGAATAAGGAGCACTACTCTAAAAAACAGTATAAAAAGTGGATTGATGAAAAAGGTAAGGAAATAATGAAGCATAAAAACCTATTGCAATATTCCAGGTGAATATTAATGAAAGCATATGTTAAGATGAAGTAGTGAAAATAGAGAGGAGAGGACAGAGGAAGGCAAAGTTACAAAGTTCTGCATGACAGATCTTGGTAAATGGAGAAATGAGGAAGAAGAAAAAGTCCAAATTAATCAAAATATTTTGAACATAAGAATCTGGGGGAATGGTGGTACCTTATAGAAAGAGTGAAGTCAGGAGGGAAAGCAGATTTAAGGGGAAAAGATAAATTGGAATTGTACATGTTGCACTTGAAGTGAACTTTCCTCATGACAATCCGATGAGGTAGTAAATAAAAGTATCATTATCAACAATTTTCAGATGACAAAAATAAGACCAAGATGAGTGAAACAGAAATTTTCTAAATCTAACTCATGCTTTTTATATATCAAAGGTACCATTCTACAAATTAATTGAATATTTCCATTAAAAACTGCCTACTTAGCTTCTCTGACTTACAAAAAAAAACCCAAAGCATTTGGAATTTACCTACAATACTTTCACAAAGTGAACAAAAGAATTATAGTAACAATTTATATAGAAAGTGAACATCTAAGAGTAAATAATACTACCTCTAAATCTGTGATCCTTTGGTATTAAATATACAGCCTATTTCAATAGCATTTTATTTTGCATGTGTTTATTGTGCTAAATAGAAATAAAACTATGTCTTTTTAGAAACATATACCCTGGTTTGAGAAAAAAGTTTTATGTTCTTTAAGAGATTATCACATAAGGGGCAGCTAGATGGAGCAGTGGATAGAGCACTGGCCTTGGAGTCAGGAGGACCTGAGTTCAAATCCAGCCTCAGACACTTAACACTTACTAGCTGTGTGACCCTGGGCAAGTCACTTAAGCCCAATTGCCTCACTAAAAAAGAGAGAGAGAGAGAGAGAGATTATCACATACATACCTAATCCAAGGTTTCTTTGTGAAGAAAATGAACAGCTTATCATACTCCCTCAGCTATTCTCTAACAAATAATGTAAATTAAAGCAACACAACAAAGCAAGAGAAAGCATCTGTAACTAGAGCCCATTTAGTATATGATTTGTCTAGATCTATATGACAAAAATCATCATTTTTTGCCAAAGGTATAAAATGTATTTATATATACCCAACAAGTTAGTCTATTCATTGAAAAAATATCACACACACACACACACACACACACACACACAATTTAGAACACTAAGCTAGATGGCAGGGATACAAAGTTTAGATGATATAATTCCTACTCTCAAGACAGACAACAATAAAAATGCAATAATACACAATAACTGTATTATAGAGGTGAAACTAATTGTTGTACCATATTCAAGAGGGAAGCCGGACAGATAACAGAATAAGGAGAGTATTTATGGAAACTCCTAGAAAACGATGTCTATATTCATTGTCTTGTTTCCTCTCCTCTTGTGTACTCCCAATCTGACTTTCAGTCTCCTGACTTTCGGTGGCCTGTTAATTACCAAATTTAATAATCTTTTCTCAATACAAGCTGTTTTTGGTCACTCCAATACATTGAATAATAATGACCATTTTGCCTTCCCATTCTCTTTCTAGAGAGTATGTGCAAGTATGCTTTCTGCTATCAATATGCTGCATAAGTATAAAAAACCTTTTTACTAACTCCTGAGGACAAACAAAGTACATAGGAAAGGATCCAAGTAAAGAATATATATAGTCATTCTCATTCTCTCTGTGTGTGTATGTCTGTGTGTCTCTGTCTCTGTCTCTGTATCTCTCTCTCTCTCCCTCCTCTGGTGACATGTCAGGCAAGAACTACTATAGACCTCCAGATGGGGGAGAAGTCTTGGACCTGCTCTCTCCACCTGGCTGCCATGTGGCTGAGAATCCTTGGAAGCTATGTTTCTTTTGTCACTGTTGTGTTTCTTCTTTCTCGATGTTAGGTGAATAAGGATCAGGGATGTAATATATTGGGTTACAACTTGTGAACTTTGTTTTGTTTTTGGTTTTTTGGGTTTTTTGTGAGGCAATTAGGGTTAAGTGACTTGCCCAGGGTCACACAGCCAGTAAGTGTTAAGTGTCTGAGGCCGGATTTGAACTCAGGTACTCCTGACTCCAGGGCTGGTGCTCTATCTACTGCGCCATCTAGCTGCCCTACAAACTTGTGAACTTTGAAAAGTTAGAAAGAGCCAATTAGAGGTCCAGTAACTAAAACTGGTAGGAGTGTTTGCCAGAGGAGCCACCCATGAAGACTGACCTGTTTCATCCAGCCCAGGAGTGAATCTACTTGGCAGTCAAAATACAGTATCTTGCAAACAAGGAAGCCACTAGTCCATTAGCAATGTTACACCTAGACATGAACTTTGTGGGGAAATATTTTGCAGCAAACACTTTTAAGTTTTGTTTTAGTCCCCTCTATCCAGAGGGTAAAGTGGTAAAGGATGGCAAAGGACACTATAGTTTTTGTTACAGGTTCTCAGGAAACACCCCTTAATAAAAGTTAAATGATATGCATTGGTTAAATGATAGTAGGAAGAGATAACTGGCATTTAATACTGAGGAGAACATACCAGGTGACAGCTCATAAGCAATAGTACTAAGGGCAAAATGATTCTGCATTGTTATACCTAGAAGCCTGAGAGGAGAAATAGAGAATAAAGCTCTAAGGAATTGACCTAACAGTATTGGGGGGGGGGGGCAGCACATAATGATCTCAGAATAAGCTATAGGGGAAAAAAAAATGAAACAGTAGAAGGAAGAGTGAACCAAGATCCAGAAAGTCAACCAGTTGAATTTCTGATTTGAATTTCCAATGCGTCATTATCTAAACTTACTACTTTGATAGCCACCTCAATCTATATGCCAGAGTTCAGGGTAGCTTTGGAACTCCCCATCCTCAGCCTCTTACACTCAGTATCATAGGCATCAAATAGATCTAAACCAAGTCCCATTTAAGGAGACTCTCAAAGTATGTCTCACTTCCTGATCCATATGGAGGGTTTTATTGGCTTAGGACTTAACAAATGTGAGAACTCCTGAATGCCTCCAACAACTACCTTGTCCCATTTAAGACATTATCATGAAAAGATTACTGGCCTTGGAATCAGAAAATCTGAGTTTCAAGTACTATTGGGGGGCGGAGCCAAGATGGCGGAGGAGAGGCTGTGACTCCCACAAGCTCCAGATAAACCCGTCCATTCACGCCCAAATAATGCGGTAAAAATCAAAACCCAGAACAGCCTAATGCACATAAGAACAGAGTGAGACTGTTTCTCCGCAAAAGAGGGCAATTCTGATCACCTACTGATCAGGCTGAACAGCTCAGCGCGCGGTCCGGACCCAGCCAGGGACAGTGCTTCCAACACGTCAGAGCCTTCAGCACCAGCAGCTTCTGAGGCTCCGATCACGGACTGGTGAGGGGGTTCGGAGGTAGGCCGGGGTGAAGTGGAGGCAGTATCTGCTGGAGTTGGGGCAAAGCGCCCTGGGTCTGAACCAGTGGGCTGAATCGAGGGGTGGTGGCCCAGTGGGGGAGGGGTAAAAGCACGCCAAGCTTCTGACCATAGAGAATCAGAGTTCAATCAGACTTCTGTTTCCCGGTCAAAGAGAAAGCGGCTGTGATTACTCACAAGCCAGGCAGGCTGAGAAGAAGCCCAATCACCCCCTGGGCCACGCTGTAGCACCAACGGTGTGTCCGGGAAGCAGCGCTACACTTTAAGGAGTAAAAAGCCAAGAAACAGTAAGCCAGGATGAGTAGGCAGAGAAAGCAGAAGACCATCGAAAACTTCTTTGGGGGAAAGGTAGACCACAATACATCCTCAGAAGAAGAAGATAATAATAGGGTCAAAGCTCCAACATCCAAAGCTTCCAAGAAAAATATGAACTGGTCTCAGGCCATGGAAGCTCTCAAAAGGGACTTTGAAGAGAAAGTAGGAGAGATAGAACGAAGATGTAGAGAAAGAGAGGAAGGAATGGAAAGAGAAATGAGAGCAATGCAGGAGAGTCATGAGAAAAAAGTCAACAGTTTGAAAAGCCAAATGGAAAAGGAGATTAAAAAACTTTCTGCTGAAAATAATTGCCTAAGAATTAGGATTGAACAAATAGAAAATCTGAGTTTCAGACACCGCTCCTAAATTTATCTATTTTGTGACTTTGGGCACAATTTATTTAAACCACTCTGAGCCACAGGTTTTATATTTGTAAAATGGAAAATAATATTTGGATTGCCTAAGTTCATAAAGTAGTTGTGAGAAAACCACTTTTGTAAAAAATAATTTAGAAATAAGTACTATTATTATTAAATGCATTTTCAATATTAATCAAGTAAAATGAAAGTTAGATGAGCAAACATCTAAATTTTACCTTTAAATTGCTGGTTTACCAAAAGTAGTGCCAAATTTGTAATAAGAAGACCCAGGGTCCCAGCCATTTTTACACTCTCATGTCACCAAAAGTAAGTCATCTGACCTCTTGAAGCAGCTAGTGAAACACTGGATAGAGCACTGGGCCTGGAGTTTGGAAAAACTTAGTTCAAATTCAGCCTCAGAAACTAGCTGCATGATCCCAAGCAAATCTATTTGCCTCAGTGTCCTCAGATGTAAAATGAGAATAGTAACAGCACCGAACCCACAGGGTTATTATACAGATTAAATGAGAAAATGTAGTGTGTGGTTTTTTTTCCCAAAAAAGCACTTAGGACAGTACCTGGTACAGATGAGGTGCTATATAAATGCTTATTCTCTTACCTCCATCCACCTCCCATTCCCTCTTTGGGCCTTGATTTCCTAATCTGTAAAATAAAAGGGTCAAGCTAGGTGACCTCTAAGGTCTCTTCCAGCTCTGAAGAAGCTGTTTTTTCCAACTCCAATTGAGGGAAAGGACTATGTCATGTTTTATTTTATTATCCTCAACTTCTGGTTCATGATATTCCTTGTGCATATTGAATTAATTTTTTAAATGAATAAGCATTTATATAGCTTACATGTTTTTTGATTGATTCAGTGATCTCTAAGTCACTGGCCTATGGCAATTCCTCTGTCTGACATAAACTCTCAGAAGAAGGTGCTTTGGTTTTGATCACAAGAAGAAGCCACCCTCTAACAAGTTTCAAGCATAGCCACCTTACATTTAAGAAGCCTTCAAGTCTTTTTCTTCTCTATGATTTTCTTAAGGGCAATGAAAACAAGAGGCAATTTTTAAAATCATTAGTATTTTACACTATAATGTATTTCAAGGCCAAAGGCACCAGATTAGTATGTATTAGGGTATAAAAAGAATTATATGCTCAAAGATGGTGGCCTCGGACAGGCCATGTGCCTTATCCAGCCAGGTAAAATTTAGTAAAATTTTTCAAAGCAATCAGAATATATGAAGTGCTTGTAAGTAACAATGAAGACCGAACTTTAAAATTTCAAAAATATTTACATTCATCTTATCCTTGCTAAAAAGTTCTTTAAGAACATGCATTTCCAGAAATTTCTTAGAAACAGACTTTTTAAAACAAACAAAAACCCATTGCAATTGTGTTTTAAAAAATCATTCTTCAAAACAATAATGACAAAGAGCAAAGGAAAAGTGTAAGGATTGCCATAAAGCTGGGGATATGAGGAACCACAAGTATATAAGTACCAACAAAAGAAACAGGAAAGTGACAGTAAATAAAGGGTACCTATCAAACATCAGATAATAAAGTAAAGGAGAAGGAAAAAAGGAAACGATTTCCCAATGGAGGGTGAAAACTGATTTTTGTTTTGCTAAAGCTTGCGGAAACATAACAAAGAAAAATTTTAGAGGAAAAGGCCAATGATGAACATAGCTATTATAAGAATATAGGGTGACAAGCAATTGCTGTCACAATATTCTCTTGGGCAAATTCTTAATTAAATCGACCACATAGTCACTGTTTATGATTCACAGGTGGGAAAAAATCATTAATATTTTTTCCATAATTTTGTCTTGGATTATAGGAGAGAGCATTTGACTGAGAGTGCAGGGGGAGACTTAGGGGGAAGGGAAAGAGGGCACAGAGCCTACTCTGAACTTTATGTTACCGTGGGAAAGTCAATGAATTTTCCTTGTCTCACATTCTTTGTCTGCAAAATGGGCAAGACAGTACTTGCAACTTCCATACCTCACCTGGCTCTTGTGAAAATTAACAAGATAATGTTTGTAGAGTACTCTGAGACCCTTAGATGAAAAGATTCAAGGCTGGAAAATACAATTTTGATCACATTTTGACACTTCTTCAGTTAATTATTTTAAAATTTTATATTTATGAAACCTAACATCACTCCCCTATACCTGTGATACTAATTTCCTCCCCTCTCCCAGGATGAGGGCCTGTCACAAAAGCTTCTGTTTGGAGACAAATCAATCACCTAGTACATTAGTATGTGAATGTATATAGTATGTAGATCCCCCTCAAGATGTTATTTGTCCACCTTGTGAAGCCATTGCGTTATAAAAATGTGTCAACCTATAACCCAAAGTGATATCCAGAGGTCAAAAGTCATAGAATAAGTCTTTCTTCATGGTAGAGAAACATATTTTTGAAAAGTTCATCATACTGTCTAAGATTTAAAGCTGAATCTATTTCAGAAATCACATAGCCAAATTTTCTCATTTTATAGATTAGGATACTGAGGCCTTGGGGGAAATTATGACTCAAAGACCTAGAACAAAAGAGTACCTTGAAGGTAAGGTGGTCTGGAACCTCCCAGAATCAGGATTATAAAGGCATCAACTGTACCTGAACCAGATCCCAGTTAAGGAAACTCTCAAAGGATGTGGGTTGCTTGTAGGCCTGTTACTGGAGTTTTTATTGACTCAGGACTTAGCAAATGTCAGAAGTCTCAAGTGGTTCCACAACAACTTCCCCACTTCTAAGATGTTCCATGACTTAGCAGTGCCATAAGAGTTCAAGAGAGCAGTTCTCAGAGTGGCTAGTGATTCAAATATTATCCCTGTAACCTGCTTCTATCCCCACACCAACAAAAAAATGCCAGTTGACAGCTCAGAAGGTAATAATAATAACAAGCACGTATTAAGTGCCTAGTATGGGCCAGGTACTATGCTAAGCACTGGTGATACAAAGCAGGACAAAAAACAGTCCCAGCCCTCAAAGAGATCAAACTCTAATAGGACAGACCACATGCTAACAACTATATGCAAACAAGCCGTAGACAGGATAAATAGGAAATGATCAAAAGGCTTGACACCAGAATTAAAAATTGGGAAAGGGTTCTTGTAGAAAGTGGCATCTTGGGGGCAGCTAGGTGGTGCAGTGAATAGAGCACCAGCCCTGGATTCAGGAGGACCTGAGTTCAAATCTAGCCTCAGACACTAGCTGTGTGACCCTGGGCAGATCACTTGACCCTTATTGCCCTACAAAAAAAAAAAAAAGAATAAAGAAAGAAAGAAAGAAAAAGAAAAAGAAAGTGGGATCTTCACTAGGACTTGAAGGAAGCTAGGGAAGTCAGGAAAGGTGGGTTCACAATGCTCAGTGGTTTGACTGAGGCTATGGAATACCCAACTCGATCACTGCGGACTGAACATGTTTGATGAGGATATTTCAGTCTAGTTCAATGAGCTTGGAATAGTGGAAACGTGCTGAATCTGGAATCGCAAAGTTCCCATTGAAATCCCAGCTCTAGAGTTTACCTGTGTAACCCTAGGCACATCTCTTACATTCTTAGCATTTCAGTTTACCCATCTATAAAATGAGCTGGCTGGGTCACATCATCTCCAAAGTCCCTTCTGGTCCAAGATCTTTGAACAATCCTTTCTCTGCAGGTCTCAGTTTCCTCTTCTATAAAATGAGGGAAATGTACTAAGAGGTTTCTATAATCAATTCCGTTTGAAACCCTAGAAATTACAGTGAACTTTTTGCAGGTATGATCCCTATCACCCAAGAATGGCATACTCTAAGGCATTTCAATTCAATATACTACATCTGGACTCCTTTTTCATAAACTGTACCCGAACTCTGCTGTCCAATAATCACATACATACTTGACTAAAGTCTACTTTTGATCCAGGGGATAACAGTTACACAACCAGATGAGCCAAAGGTTAGCAGGAGAAGATGATCATTATAAAGTCTCCAGAGTTGCATCCAAGCTCTAAGTAGCCACAAATTCAAAAAGGTGTCACAAACAGTTTCATTTCCCTCCTTTACTTAGCAAATAATGCCCACCCATGAGTAGACATGAAGGAGCAGCTTTAAAGTATCACATGTGTTGGGGGCAGGTAGCGGACACAATGAAGCAGTAAGGAAGGAAGAGGAAAGAGGATGACCATGGTTTTTACTTAAGTGCAACTTGGTTGTTGACTACTTTTCTCATGTGGGCTCATATTTCTCAAGCAAACATCTACATATGGTTTTGTTTACCTGATGTCTATCAGGCCTTCTTTGTTGAAGACTTCAGCACAGCACATGTTCCAATTAAGTCAATGCTTTTGTTGCAACTTGTTGTTTCAAGTCACCTTTGCCAAAAAATGGGTAGGTGGTAGGTTACATAACAAGGACAGACATACTCTCAGCTGCCAAATCTATACATATAATGTGTGGGGTATGTGGCAGGAGGGGGAAGGTAGGAAGAAAGGGAGAGCATACAGGAAGAATAACATCCTTAGGGCGAGGCTTTTGTCAGAAAGAGACTTTTGTCAGCTGTATAACTACAAGGGGAAAAAATGGTTTAAGAAAAATGGTTGATGGGGGCAACTAGGTGGCATAGTGGATAAAGCACCAGTCCTGGGTTCAGGAGGACCTAAGTTCAAATCCAGCCTCAGACACATTACACTTACTAGCTGTGTGACCCTGGACAAGTTACTTAACCCTCACTGCCCCACAAAAAAAAAAAAAAAAGGTGGAGAAGGTAATGAGAAAGATACAACTTGGGGCAGGAGTAGGGAGGGAATAGAATGATGTGTACTGACTCAGTCATTTTTGCCTTGGCATGTGAATCTAAAAATGACAGTGCCATTTAAGAAGGCTACCTAGTCTTCTTCTTCAAGGTACAAAATGGTAGTTTCTTAGATTTGGAAATTGTCAGAAGAGAATAAATTGCTTATTAGCAAAGTTTTAAAATTACGACCTAAGAGGTATTTTTTTAAACTCCGACAGTACCTATAATCCTAGCATTCATCTAAAAACTTCTTTGCTATAGCACAAGATTAAATTAGTGCAAATCTACCTTGTACCCACTCCAAGGAGTTTAGGTTGGCCAGCTCAGTTAGTAAAACATTATGCTAATTAGACCAAGGTCACAGGTTCAATGGGGCAGAAAAGAGAGTGTAGATGGATACACTGAAATCTGTTTTCCACTCCAGAAGAACAGCTCAAATCACCCATTTGACTATTGAGATGTTCAGAGTCTTCTTCATATAAAGACAACATATGCATGCAGACACAGAATACTAAAAAACCTTCATTTTAAAATGATTCCAGGGCATGGCTCCCAAAGGTATTTTTAATAGAGAGGCTCTAGTATAAATAACAAATTACACATATAGTCTCTGTCTCCAGTACTTATAATCTAAAATCGAACAAACACACAGACAAAACAATAACTAAGTTGTATATGCTGTGCCAAGACAAACATGTGTATATAATAAGTGAGGGAAAGCTTAACACCTATCTTGCCTAAAATGCAAAAGCTTCCTAGGAGACTTAACTTCATATGATACTAATATAATGAATGTGTCATTTTAATTGTAAAAACATATAACAAGGGCTCTAGTATGGTAAGAGCAGAATAACAGGCAATGCAACAAAGAACCACAGGATCACTTGGACGACCAGGGTTAAATTAGGGCAACAAGTCATAGTCTATTTCCTTGCATGACTTTGGATATTTGCAATGATGAACCCACATCTTATTATAGTTAATACCTATCAGGACTGGCATGCATGTCATGCTAGAAAGCAGATTATAAATGTGATTCTTAATGCTGCAATGACAGCTTCCTAGAAAACTTTGGATGGGAGCTTAGATGTCATAAACTCAACATCAGTCATGGGCCTGAATGCCAAGCAAAGAGGATAGATCTTACTCTGGCATGTTTAATAACATAATTTTGCTTAAAAGGCAAGTAAAGGGGTGGTTAATGAGGCTCCATCAAATTTGTGATTTTTGTCATTTGTAAAACACACAGAATATCACATTAGTTAAGGGAAACATGTGACAAGTAACTTCTACTCTTCATGACCAATTCTACATTAGGTAATCTTGCAAATAGCATAATTAACGCAACTTACTTAAGTAATGATCCCTGTTCCCAATCCGTCAGTTGAGTTTTCTAGCACAGTGATGCTCTCTAAAGGTGATAATTCACACAAGGGTAAGTAATAAATGCCACTTAAGATCCAGACATTCCCAGAGGTTTGTCTTCTTTCTGTGCTAAGAAAGCATCTACCTATGGGGATGATGATAAGTATATGCATGCACACTCACACACACACACTCATAAACACAACTGTACCCATAGAAGAGATGTCACCTAACTGTACTCAGCTTGCTGCACACTACTGAAACTTCAAATACTGATTGTAGCCATTAAAGTCTGGGCCTCTGAATTTATGTAGGAGAAGATAACATCTGTAGTTCCTATAGTGAGTTACTCCTAAGATGTGCTTCTTAGGACTAAAAGCCCAATTGGAATTCATGTGCCACAATATGAAAGCTAGTGAAGAAACATGCTATTACCATTTTCTCAGAATCGCAGGTAACCTACCATCACCACCATTCCTCCCAACCCACCACCTGCCAACCTCCTTATTACGTATTGAAAAGGTTTTTCTCTGTGGTTGGTTGCAGGTACCACTGAACAATTCCCCAGGAGAGATTCAGTGTCCACAAGACTATCTCAGAATCTCAAGGTTAGAAGATGAAGTTAATAGCCAGAAATGCATACTATTGAACCCTAATAAGAAGTAGTATGGTATATCAAAGAGAGCAATAAACTGGTAGTAAGAAGACTTGAATTAAAACCCTGGGTCTGCCACTGATAAGTTGAATGTACATTCTCTGGATTTCAGCACACTAAGCTTGAAAATGATAGGATAAAATTAGATGACCTTTAAGGTCCCTCTGAGCTCTTTTTCTGTGGTCCCATGAAACCTAGAAAGAATGACCTATTACATTTTATTCACAAACACATACTTGCTACTGCCTATATACCTATTTTTAAAACCCTAATATTATAGTTTCCTCCCTAGAAAAGTACCACTAACATACATAGACAAATTAGTGGATCATGTTGGCCAATGGGGTGGATGAAGCCAAGGACTTTCTGCTCTTGAGTTTAATTTAGGACTTAAGCATTCAAAGTATAAGGAATTCAATCATTATATGAGGATTAACTAAATGGATCTAAGTTGTATGACCTTAAGAAAGCCACAACTTCCTGGACAGTTCCTTCATCTATAAAATTAAGGTCTGAACTAAAGGTTTTCCTAAGTTCATTCCTGATCTAAAATTTCCATGAGTCTACATTTAGAATAGCAAGAAGGCTGAATTTGGAATCAGAGGACTTGTGTTCAAATCCCAGGTATTTCATTTGCCAGCCGTGAGACTCTGCATGAGTAATTTCATCTCTCTTGGCCTCAATTTCATCATCTGTAAAATTAGATGTTTGGACTAGATGATCTCAAAGGTTTTTCCAGCTCTGAATCTATGCTCTTATGTCTGATTCCTTTGAAGAAGAATGTTAGTGAGGACATGTTTTGTTTTGTCAGACAGAGCTATGCCATAAATTCTATTAGTTTCTGACACAATGGCATGGCACCACAATTGATGGGTACACAAACCTCGGTCCAGCTTACAATAAAAATGTCCAGGTCCATTCAAAGAGTTGTAAACTTTCAGGAAATTCCATAAAACACCATCTAAATGACTATTTACTGATATGGAGAAATCTATTCAATAATGTGCCTGAGAGTACAAAAAAGGCTATGCCTTACCACAGGAGAAACAGGAAAACTGAGGCACACAGAGTGTCACTGAACAGATTTTCCCATAAGGATTTTTTTAGAAGTCTCTGAAGATTAAAAATCTCAAGTTAAATCCTAGAATTGAAACGCTATGCTTCAACCACCATAAAGCAGGTGGCTTGGGTAAGGGGAAAGTTAGTATAGGAGAAAAGATGGACGAAAGATAAGGAAGAGGAAGGAATGTGGAAAGCACTTTCTAGTTTCACAAGTACTGTGAATTGAAGATAGAATATAAAATGCATATTGTCATTCACAAGACAAGGAAGGAAGCTCTTTAAAACTCCAAACAAAATTGATTGTCTGTGGATTTATTTTAAAATGGGATTTGACTTGTCAACCATTTTTAATAAGGAACAGAGGGTATAAACGGGGTCATTCCATTTACATTGCACAAAAATCTGAGATGCATAATGTGTGAGCGCTGCCAGGATTGAGCCCCCCACAGGTTAGGACCATCATTGATGTATTTACGGCTTACTTGTAAAATATTCCATTCTTACCAATTCTGTAAAGACTAATTAAAACCTTTCAGTTTTTCACTTTCCTCCTGTACACTCGAGGCATTTCATGTCTGGAGTAAACACTCAGGTTTGCCAAACTGCCTGGCTGCCATTATAATAGAAAAGTATTATTTTAAAAAATCAAATTTGAATTCTTTACAATGCACTAATTGCTCAGCTATTTATAGCAATAACTGTTGCTATTTCAGACTATAGCCTGGTTTCCAAAAATGTCTAGAACGACTTCAATTGGAAATACAGGAACAGCAGTATTATGCAGAATACATACTGTAATTAACTCTATTCTGAAAAGAGAGAAGTCATCTAAAACCTCCAGGTTCAAAATGCTTTAGAGAGGATCTATGAGGCAAGGTAATTGTGCCTTTTGAAGAACTGAGTGTTCAGAATCCACCATATAATCACAAAGATATGGGTCCACATAGGAAGAGAAGTATGATTTTTTTTGAGGGTTCAGATCTATAATGTATAAAGGAATTTGTCTGGGTATTTCTTCATTTTTAAAGCTCTTTTAATTCATCAAACTTTCCTCCTTTTTTGATCTCCTTATTTACTTTTTAAGGACACTGAGAGGGAGGAGCATCTTTCTGCCTCAGTTTCCTCTTTGGGAAAGTGAAGAAAATAGCCATTTATCCTCGGTCTCAGCTCACTCTTCTCATTTCACAAAAGACTATAAGGATTAATTAGATACTAAAAGCAAAGTGCTTAAAGCCTTGCAAAAGCAAAGACTATGATAGAAACAATGTTCCTAGGGAAGTAACATTTTTCAACAGAGAACCTCAAGGTATTAGATCCATATTAACTAGTTCATTCACAGTCAAGTAAAGAAAATGCCAAATCCAAGCATGTTTTTAAATGCAATTTGTCTGTTTCCTTGCTAATTTTAAGGAATGGGTGGGAGGAAGGGGAGGGATTATGGAGGGAGGGGTGGAAAGGAGTTGACTAAGAGAGTCAAACACCTTGCTTGCTATATCACCAGTCAGAAGTAAAATCAGATCCAATTTATTTACATTTCACTTTATTACTCTGACAGACTCTAAATGCTGCCTGCACTTTACTGTTGTTTCAAATGATTCATGTTACAAAGATTTTTGTCACTGAACTGGGGAAAACATTACAGGGTTTGAATTTCTTATCCTCCACCAGTCACTTGTCCTATCTCAGCTCAACAGAATCCCCAGCTCTCTGGGCCGATCATGGCCAGGAGCTCATTAGGTTGTTCTTCACGTTAAATTACTGAAAAAGGGTGATGTATTTATAATACAGCTTGCGATGCTATAAAATGGCTCATCAATCTGTTTTATTCATGGAAAGTCCACATAAGGCCACTAGTCTGTTACTGGCAATAAACCTTGGGTGCGTTTTCAAAAGACCTACATATTAGATAGTGATTTATATCTCTGTCCAAGAAATCAAACACGATACTAACAAGGCAAAGGATAACTCAACTGACACTTTCAAACGCGGTGTAATTTCTGTAGTAAATCAAAGGCATATAACATACACAGAGAAAATATAGAAGATTAGCATAGAGTTTTCAAGAAAAGTGTGGAGTTTAAAAAAAAAATACCAAGCATTCCTCATGTATTTCCTTTCATTTTCCTGATCAGGATTTTTTCTCCCCTTTTAAACAATGTTTGTGACTAACAGTTACCACTCTCTACACTCTTCCCAATCTATTTTATGGAAGCTCTATCACATTCTCTAAATAGTTTGACTTTTTTAGAAATTATTATTCAGGTAGTCTTGCCTCCAAATCTAAGTTTACTTGCAGGGTCGGGGTGTTAGTGGAGAGATAAGAGACAAAAGGAGGGAGCAGAAGACATCCAAAATCAGCTTGAGAGATAGCAATGTTTTATTTGGCTCTTCTTCATTTCACAGACTACCACTTATGTTGAAAAATTTGAAAAATTTTCCTGCTGAGTTAGAAACATAAGCACAAGGTGATATACCATCTTTTTTTTTTTTAATTGGCTACTAGACAGAAAGGAACTTGATCCACTGGGATTTTGTTATCAGCTACCCAACCCTTACAAATTAAACACCATGAATGGGGTAAATATAGATTTAGACATGAAAGTATTTTATTTTTAAAACACTGAAAGGGTGTGTACATATACAAATAAATAAATAAATGAAGGCAGTTCACATTTTCTCAGGATTTTTTTTTTCCATATCTTGACAAAAAACCAACTCTTCATTTTGGTAAGGGCATTAAGAAGAGCTAACAGCCAGAAGGATGCTCACTCATATAATAAGAAAAGACTGTCCTCTTTAAAAAAAAAATAGGGTCAGTAGGGATAGAGGAATAGGCAGCAGAAAACCTTATTTGGAGAGAGAGAGAGAGAGAGAGAGAGAGAGAGAGAGAGAGAGAGAGATCTGTTCTATTATATCAATAAGTAACATCACCAATTTGCTTTTCCATTAGTTTGTTCCATGGTATGATTTTTGGCAAGGCAAAAAAAGGTCCTTGTAGGCCTCTGTATCTTGGACATAAAGCTCATGTGACAACATTCCAGAAGTAAAAGAGCAAGCCATCTTCCTTGTTATTGTTAGTCAAAATAAAATACAATACTTCAGCAAGGAGTGAACTACAATGTGTTTCATTTTACTAGAGCAAAACATTCCTGACTCACTTACACCCAAAAGAGGATCAGCTTCACCTAACAGATGAAAGCTTACTGTTGCCATCTATTTCCGACTTGTTTCAAAGTCTGCTGTATCCAAAATTTACAAAGGACAAAAGAAAATGGACAAAATTACAACATGGACCAAACTGAAAAAAATAAAAATTTATTTTAAATTCAGAACAGTGTTCTAAAATGCAATAAAACAATTTAAGACTCTGAAATATCCCCTAGAAACATTTATGTTTTCATATGTTCAAAGAAACCTAGGTTATATTTTGCTAGGATAAAGCCACTGAAAAATTTCAGTGTTAACATTGTTTTTAAAAATCTATTCAGTGTTGAAAGTCAGTTTCTTTTCCCTTCCACCAGAGCATTAAGACAAAAAGAAAATGAGGGGATTCCTAATCGTCATATTATCAAATAGCAAGTGTTCTTAGATAGGCATTTCTTCTTTGTTAGTTTACATTTTTTTGTTTGTAAGTCTCTTCTCCTCCCAATCATCCCCAGCCCTTCAAGTTTGCATACAATTAACCAAAAATAGAGGGCTTCTTTTTTAGCATTTTGAGGAGAGGGAAAGGAGAGAGAGAGAGAGAGAGAGAAAATGAATAACAACCTCCAAATCTCTGTCACATGGAGCACAGTGCAGAACTGCTACCCTAGACCTCTGGAGGGCCAGGGAGGGGAAAATGTTTTGGAAGTAGAAGGGGCTGCTTCGGCAGGCATCGGTTTCTCTCTGTTTATGTGAAACGGACATTGGCATATCTTGCCTGGACTTTTCCTGTGGGGTTCATCTGGTAGGCAGGGTGGGGAATAGTTGTCTGAGCCATACCAAGGTCAGCCTGCTAGAGCTGACAGTTTCTGTCTCTGTACAAAGAAAAGAATCAATACTTTTGGACTACGGCTGTGCCCTCAGTGTAAAACAACAAACATGCAGCGTCTGACATGTTTCTAGGTGATTTGTGGCAGAACCTCTTGTCTGATCTGTATCCAGGAGCTGCTGTGTTCCTGCTCTTTCCTTTTTCTCCTTTTCCCCACCCCCCCTTCACCCTCCCCTTCCTACCCCCACCCCCCAAAGCTTTGTGATGTCTAATACTTTACTCAGGTACAGAGGCCTGCGCACTACCCCTACAGCTACTTGTCACTCAATAAATCTCACCTACGAGCACAGTCTGCACACAGTGATCTGGGCTTTAACAAAGGATCAGAGGGACAAAGTGCAGGCAAGATACTGTAATTATAACAAAAATAAAACATTCAGAGAGTGCTAGCAAAGAGACAGGCTCTGAGGCATAGGTAAAATGTCACTAGAAATTGGAGTTTTTGTCTATCCTCTTTTGGGGTTTCACTCTTTTAACGGACCTTCACTCTGTGTCTTGGGTTTCCTTTGGATAACGAGCAAGGAAATACACGCAAAAATAGGCGGGTAGTTGAAAGGATCCACAATAACAAATATTGGCCATCTCAAATAACGAAATATATGTGCTGTTCTAGATGAAATGACACTTTCAATTAGGATCTTTATCAAATTTCACTTGTGCCCTTATCTACATTACTTGCGCATAGATTACTGAAGGACTGAATTTGCCATAAATGCAGAAATAGTACCAACAGACAGCTATTAATTATGACTTGGATACAATTATTTGTACAGTCATGAACCAACCTAACATACACAAAAACATACTTGTTTTGTCTGCCAGTATAATTTGTGCAGAAACATCTCCTCAATAAAATGTTAACATATATCATGGGGCTTTATTTGCTTTGGAAGCATTTCACATTCAGTCTGTTCTTTTCCCCTCCTCTAAATTTATTTTCCAGTGCCTAAACCATTAGCCAAGTTGGATAAGAAGGTTTTGGACAGTTTCTTCTGTTCTAAATATTTTAAATGCAGCAGCAGTTTGAGTTATCCCAGCAATTTCAGTCAAATCAGACACCTCTTAATACAGGATAAGTGATGCTTCATCACAGAGGTCTTGCACAACTCTCTACTGTAACTGTTGCTGATGAAAATAAAAGTGAGTTAGAATAGCTCTACGCTTCCTTCCCAGTCAATCAATGCCTGACAGTACCAGTTCCTTCAGCCATGGACTTCAACGATGATGGATCAATAAATGTGGTTTAACAACAGGGAGCCACCAATCATTATATGAATGATTAAAAGGGGTCTAACTCACACACACCTTTGCAGACAGACTAGGCCATGAGACCAGGAAACTAGCCATTTTATGTTTTATGCTACAATAACTAAAAAGAAAATCTGGGGTCATGGAGAATGAATAAGATACAGAAATACTGAACATTCTCCAGCTTGAGCTATGTGGGAAATTCACCAGGACATCTAACTGCCATATTTGTTTATTGTTCAATGGGTGGTAGAGTGCCCCTCCTATTTCAGCATCTATTGTCATAAAAGGAGAATAGGAAAACTATGAAGGGAATAACTTTATTATAGTTATATTCTGCAAGGCACATACAAATTGTAGTGTTACATAGAAAACCCCAAGTCCTCTAACAACAAAAAAAGCACTATATCATATTCCCCCAATTTTCTAGCTATAGAAACTCTGGATTACAGAGTAAGAAGAAGAAAGGGAAAGGCAAGTCATTTGCCAGGAGCAAAAAGCTAGAAGTGACTCTTAATTATATAATCCTCCAGCTAGAAGAGATCCCAAGAGTTCATCTGATCTGTTCTCTTTTCCTGATACAGGCCTTAAGCCATCAAAAAAGAAAACATAGTATGTTTTTAAAGAACTCCAGAGAAACTTATTCCACAGCCTAGGTCATTCACACTCACCAGTGCTTTAACTTGAATTCACTACTCTTAAGAAAAGCAATCGCTTAAAAAGGTCCCAGATTAGATAAAAGCATAACATCCATAGATACTTATAGAAGTGCATTATTCTCTGACTTGAAAAACATCTAGTCAAAGTGGAAAGAAGCCACATCACTGGACATTCTTTAACATTCATTTGGAGGAAAAAATACCATTTATTATAAGTGAGTATCATACATAATACAAGTATAAAGAAAAAAAAAAGAATGTGCTTTGCTCCTCTGAGTTAGAATTTTTTGGTACTTTATATGATTATTGAGACTTTACAAATAAAGAAAAACTGAAAACATAAGTGCAAGTTATTAGAAAAGTGTTTTTCTGTGATGTAAAGCACTTTTTTTGCCTTCTTTCATTCTCATCTGCAATAACCCGGGGAGCATTATTATCATAACTCTTTTTCTAGCAAAAGCTTAAAATCAGAATGGTAAGAAAGAATAAATCTCAAAATGTAACACAGATGAAAAGACATATAAACTAAGTTTTGAAAATCATCTTTCTATTAGACAAGAGAGTAAGCTTATTTATGATTTCTGATGAAGAGACTGTGTCCACTAATGTTAAGATTAGTCTATTAGCTGATCCATGGTGAATATAGATTAGGGTCTTGTAAATGGGGGTGGGAGGGAGAGAGGGTGAGATTCAAAGACCCTCCACTCAATTTAGGTTGCTGGAACATGTTTCAGGTGTCCTATAAGGTTTTGGGTTTGCTTTATTTTTTAAATGAAAAATTTGTGGTTCTCTTCATAGAAATTCAATTAAATAAAACCAACCTTCATCTTATTAAGAAGCGTTATATTCATAATTTACAACTTAAAATGCAAAATGGCATTTCCTGGTCCCTATTTCTAAAAGAGCCAACCTTCCCCTCAAGATCATCAAGAAACTTTAGCAGTCTTGGTGTTATTTACTTGACAATTGTCTCCCAGGTTATCAATGCCCAAATCTCTATCTCCAGGCTCTATACCTTTTATTAGAGCTATCTATCTATCTATCTATCAAACAAAAGCACTTCATGACTTTCAAAGAATCTGAATCATAGCATTTCAAAGATGGGAAGATGGTGAAAGATCACCTGGTACAATTCATCATTTCACTAATGTCATAAGACTTTAAATTACTTACAGAAGGACACACAATATAGTATGTGACAAAACAAAACAGAAATTCCAATTCAGGTATTCTGAATTCTAATCCACTGTACTTTCCACCATACCATGCTACATAGTAGCCATTACACTTCGAATCTAACTCCAGGTCCTTGTCTGGCCAAAGCTTGTTTTTACCCTCACTGAATAGCTTCCACATTGTTCAGAGTATCACCTTCTGATTCCTTAGCACTTTTCCCCCTTGCAAATGGCCAAAGCCACAATTAAGGGAACACATCCAATGTCAAATTCTTAGCAAGTCCCTTATCCTTCCAAATTCTGGGAAAGATCATGAGCCTTACAAGTATGTGCCCAACCCTTTTCCTCTTCGGCACTGATAAACAACTTACACAGTCTTAAGAAAAGGATTACATTTTGCCACACAAATTACTCATTAAACAATTTTAAACAGACCATCTAAATATCAGATATGCCGGGTCAGTGCCTCCTCATCGCATATGGGTACTGAACTCCTTTTTGGCTCTTTGTTTTAATTCTTTCCATTTATGATGTTGGCAAAAGCTCAGGAAAACCTGACCCACTAACTTGCTACAACAGGAAGTTGGGATGTCAGATTGCAATTGTCTCAAAATCATCTCAGTTTAGATAAGCTTTCTCTGGATCACTCCTTCCCCCCACCCCATTCACTGCAGAATGAATGACACTTATTTGGGTGTATGTATTATGCTCCCTAGGAGACTGGGAAGTGACATACTATAAGGATAAAGAATACTAGATTCCAAGCCATCAGACCTGATGCTCAAGGTAAATAGTTGTGTGATGTTAGACATGTCACTTAACCCTGTTGGGCCTCAGTTCTCACATCAGTAAAGAATAAAAAATGAGGGGGTCAAACTAGATGACCCATAAAGTATATGCCAGCACCAAATGCTCTGTATGATACTAAATTACTAAATAAACTCTTTGACAGAAGGGACTGATATTTTTCATCCTGGTACATGTAGTGCCGAACATAAAGACATGTAATAGGCACTTTAATTTTTTTTAAGGTATCCCCTAGTTGACTAAGATAAGGCTTCTTAGTGTATGCATTTAAAAGAAAAAAATACATGAAACTGCGGACATCATAGCTAAAATAGGAAACTTTAGGGTGACATTTCATTAGGTAGGGGATTCTGGTTATTTCTCTAATCTGTACATTGCATTACCTACCATAAAACATTACTAGCATTAATTGCTATGGAGTGAAGCTGGTTATAAGACGAGTCTATCTATCCCAGAGTACAACAGAAGTGGATCATACTTAAAGAAGTTGAAACCATGTGAAAGGTAATCATGTCTATAATGCTATGGACACCAAGGAGAGTATGACAACAAGATTCCATTGTAGCAATCTAATCTTAATGGTTGTAACCTACCCATCTTCTTCTGAAATACTAGGTTTTTCTTCTTTAAAATGCATGGATTAATGCATACTGACATAATGAGATTCCTCTAAGTATTTGATTGACTAAATTAGATTCTGATTTGGGGGGGGATCAGTTTTATGGTAGGAGATTAGAAACCAAGAGATAAAGGCATTGTGATTGCTTCTACAGACCACCAAATAACTACATCCTAATTTCTGGGGTGATTACAGTCTTCATCACCTAGGCCATGTTCAAGAAAGCACCAGCATAGATCCTACACATCCAGAGTGTACAAGGAAGCCCATGACAGTCATACTCCCATAGTCTCCAGGAAAAACTAGGGACCATGTACATTCTCAGAGGCAGGTTGTCCAGGACCCATGGAAGATTTTGAATGGTTATTCAGTTTCTACAGAATGATAGTAGGGGCCACAGTGGGGTGGGCTGTTGTCTGCTGTCAAGTTCTGAGGTTAAGAGCTACAAAATTTCAAGCATCCTTCTTTAAATTAACATTTAAGCTGTTGAAGAGTCAACAACTGATGGGATAGAAGAAAGCAGGGGAATCATCAAATAAACCTGCTTTTTATAGTGCTGGGGGAAAAAGTCTTTAAAAACTCTTCAAGGTACTTTTTAATTACTTTGAAGTCATCCATTGAAGTAATCAAGAACGAGTGATCATCTCAATTTACTGATACATTTTTAAAAACGAGATATGAGATTCTATGATACGAAGCAATTTGTTATAATGGAATTCCCTAGATACTAAATGAATGAATAAAATACATTTCAGGAAATGTTTCAAATGTCTTACAGAAATACACATGAGAAGAAAAATTATATGTTGGAATTCAAACACAGAATTAAATATTACCAGCGGTATAAAAGCTGTAACACTTAATGAATAAAACAAGTTTGAATTTATTTAATTCAACTCCTTAACCAAGTTGATGCTTCAAAGACAAGTAACAAAACAGGGTTTGTGGTATGAATGTGTACAAAAACCACACTAATAATCTTCTTCAAACCACCGGTTATCCAAAACAGCTGTAAGCATAGCTTCTTCAACAAAATAGACTATGAATTCAATACTTGAAAAGTGAAGGCAATTTGGTTAATATCTCAAAAGGTGATTCGAACTGACCCTAGTTGAGTGATCATAAACAAGTGAGAACATCTCTGAGCCTCAATTTCCTTATCTGTAAAACAGAGATTGTATTAAATAATTACTGGCAATACCTAAACAGTATCTTCACAAGTGCTCTCCCTTCATCTCCCTTCTCCAATCCATTCCCCACATAGCTATAAAACTGATATTCCTATAGCATAGGTCTGACCATGTCACATTTCTCCTCAAGATGTTTCAATAGCACCTGTATCTTCTGTGTTAAAAAAAAACTTCTATTAGAATTTAAATCCCTTCACAATCTGCATCCAATACACCTGCAGATTTATTATTCTTCTCTCTCTCTCTCTCTCTCTCTCTCTCTCTCTCTCTCTCTCTCTCTCTCTCTCTCTCTCTCTCACACACACACACACACACACACACAGAAACCTTGTGTTACAGCCATACTAACTTCTGACTGATGCCTCAACATTTTGGAACAGGTTGTCTCCAATGCTTATGATTTTCCTCCTTATCTACACGTCCTGGAAACTCTGCTTCCCTTCAAGTGGTATCATGGGAAACACATGAGCAGGCAGTTCAGGTTACAGAATGGTACAGTGCTATACACACTACCTTTGGAGCCAGAGCATATAGGTTCAAATTCAGTTTCTGTCATTTCCAACTTGGTTGGCCATGGGCAAGTCACTTAAAGCATATGTACCACAATTTACTCATCTGTAAAATAAAGGGTTTGGACTAGATTGCCTCCAATGATCCTTCTGGCTCTAAATCTTTGATAAAATGACCACAGAGGAGAATTTTCCTGGGACTTCCTGTAGTTGTTACTATTTCCTCTGCCCCTCAAATTAAAAGTAAATTAAAAGTAAATTCAGAGCATTTACATATCTCTACATGTTATCCATCCCCATCCCATAGATTACTTTTCTCAAATTAACCATTTTCAGTTTTCTCTTTGTATGCCTTGTGCCAAGCATAATGTTTTGCATGTATCACCTATTTAAAACTGCTTACTGAATTTAATTCCAACTGCACATGCTTGTTGTAAGAAAAGGGCTTTATAACTTTAAAGTACTTTAAAGTAGTAATTTGTTTTATTAAATGCTGTATATTTCTTATACTTTGATGAGATATTGGAGAAAAATATGCAACTAAGAAGAATTTCAGATAAAAATGTATGTAACCAGGGCAGCTAGGTGGCACAGTGGATAGAGCACCACACTGGAGTCAGGAGGACCTGAGTTCAAATTCAGCTTCAGACATTTGACACTTACTAGCTGTGTGACCCTGGGGAAGTCACTTAACCCCAATTGCCTCACCCAAAAAAAAAAAATTATGTAACCAGAAAGATATGTACCCTCATAATTTCAGGACTCAAATAAATAAACAATGGAAATTTCTCTCTGATGTTTTACCACCAAATATCCCCTTTTTTAACTTAAATCAGAAAGCATCTATAAGTTTGGATGGATGGTTTAATTGAAAAAGCTTGATGAAGATATTTAATCTTTCCTATGGCAAATTCTAGATATATAATATGCCTTTGCATAACAATTTTTTTATTTTCTACCAAACAAATTTCAAACTCCTTGGTTTAGCACTCAAGGCCCTCCACAATATGGTATCACCCTACTTTTTCTGGCCTTATCTTATTTTATCTCCCCTCAGGATATTCTAACCTTGGGCCAAAATGGATTTTTCTGCAATTCCCCTTTCCCCAAAGATACGTGTTTATGTGTATGTGTATGTCTGTATGTATATATACATGCAAATATGTAGGGGGTATCCTACTTCTTCCCTTCTGAATTCTTAGCTGTTCTGTATAGCCCAACTTACATGTCCCCTCCCCTAAGAAGACTTCCATGATCCTCCATGTCTTATTTTTTTTTAATCTTTTTTTTCTGTGGGGCAGTGAGGGTTAAGTGACTTGCCCAAGGTCACACAGCTAATAAGAGTCAAGTGTCCCAGGCCGAATTTGAACTCAGGTCCTCATGAATCCAGGGCTGGTGCTTTATGCACTGCGCCACCTAGCTGCGCCAATCTTGCATGTCAATAACAACATCCCCTCACAAGTTAATTTAAATTCATTCCTTCACAGAGATTTCCATATTTATCAGTTGCAGAATGTTAGAAATCAGCAGTTTCCAGCTGATACATACATAGAGTAACTAAATTCTTATAACTCCAAGAAGTATTTTAGGATATAGTAAATAAATAAAATTTGGTAATATATGTGATAATAAATGTAGTCCTATATTGATTAATAATGACAATTTTATAACTTACCCCCATGATATTTCAATGTTTTATTAGAATTAATATGCTTGAGCTACATTCTACAAGTGCTTGAGACACAAAATAACGTAGTGAGCAGGTACTTTATTAACTTATTGTTATTATTATTACTTCATAAACACTTAAGAAACTCTATTGGACTGACACTATGTTAGGAGCAGGGTATACAGCTATAAAACAAAACAACCTTTGCCTTAAAGAGTTAATATTCTGAGGCGGCTAGGTGGCGCAGTGGATAAAGCACCAGCCCTGGATTCAGGAGTACCTGAGTTCAAATCCAACCTTGGACACTTGACACTTAATAGCTGTGTGGCCCTAGGCAAGTCACTTAACCCCCATTACCCCGCCAAAAAAAAAAAAAAAGAGTTAATATTCTAATGGATGGAATACAGCACTTAGAGGGATAACTGTTGCATAAAGTGATACATGCAAATGAGAGGTCCATACAAAGCATCAGACCTTTTTGACCCAGTAATACAACTACTGGGTCTCTATACTCAAAAGACATAAAAGAAAAAGTAAAAGAACCTACATGTACAAAAATAGTTACAACAGCTATTTTTGTGATGATGAACTGGAAAATAAAGGGATGCCCATCAATTGGGTAATGGCTGAATAAGTTATGGTATACAAATGTGATAGAATACTATTGTGCTGTAAGAAATGATAAAAGGAAGGGCAGCTAGAGGGCATAGTGCATAGAGCACCAACCCTGGAGTCAAGAAAACCTGAGTTCAAATCCAGCCTTAGACACCTACTAGCTATGTGACCATGGTGAAGTCACTCAACCTCCATCACCTTGCCAGAAAAAGGAAAGAAATGATAAAAGGAAACACTTGAAGAAGGACAGATCAATCTGCTCCAACAATCGATGCTCTAACACCAGGATTATACTTCATATTTTGAATCCAAGTACTTTGTTAGGCTCAATAATATGAGTTAAAAAAAATTAGTACTTTCTTGAAAGAAAATAAATTATATACCAGATTATGATAATGTCTATATTAATTTATAAGGCCAAGTTAAATGAGATGTATCTGGGTTTGGAAAAGATATTCTAGAATAAAGTTTTAATTCCATTCACAGAGTTAGTTTGAAGATGTCCAAATTCCACAGAGTTAGATAACCTCTTAATGGGCACAGAACAAGTCATTCTTTCTAAAAACAAATGTTAAAACTTACACAACTGATTTCTGTCTGCCTGTGTTGTTGTTGGGGGGGGGGGGTTGGAGGCAGCAAGCTAAGATCATAGAATTGAAATCCAGAAAACACCTTAGAGATCATCTGGCACAACTCCATTTCAAAGATGGGAAAATTGAGGGCAAGAGGATGGAGAAAAGATAGCTGATGATCTTAGATCTAAAACCACTAACTCTGAGAAGAAAATATTTAAAAAGACCTGAGTTCAAATCCAATCTTAGACAGTCATTATCTGTGTTACCCTGGGCAAGTCCTTTAACATTACTCTGCCTCCATTTTCCCAACTGTAGAATGGGGATAAAAATAGCACCTACCAATAGGGTTTTTGTGAGAATGAAATAAGAATTTAAAAGCATTTAACATAGTGCCTTAGCACATACTGGGCTCTTAATAAAAGTTTGTTCCTCCTCAACTTCCTACAGGTCTAAATATGTTAAGAAGTAATCTTTATGGTATCAAAAAACTTGGAATGAAGTAGATGACAGACAGGTAGGTAAGCATATGGGATGAAGAGTTTGAAATAGGAAGAACTAGTTAAAAGGGAGGGTTCAATCTGTGGAGAAAGAATCATCAGGAAATAATTCATTTATCAAAAATTTTAGAAGCATTATTAAAACTTTTTTAAAAGACAAGGAAAATAAGAAAATGGTAGAATGCTACTAAGAACTGAAAAACTGGATGAAATATTTTGTTTCCTTGCATGGAACTATATACCCTAGCAATTATTATCATTGCGACATTAAAAAGTATTCATGGTTTTTGTGTAATTGATTTCTTTAGTGGGAATTGAATAATTAAATATTAAAAGCACTAGTGTGACTATGTTTATAAACATTGTGTAGAAAATTCTTTGACTTTGTAGAGTTCATTTTTAATTAACTGTATTTACACTGACTGTCTTTTATTGGATATTTACGATTTTGCATATGGTATACCAAAAAACACATTGCTAATGGGTTAATTAGTTCATCAAGAGTGCTTCGAACTAGGTTAAGTCATACATACTATTTGTGAAATTTCTTTTTAAATAGATACCAGACTGTTATATGAGATGGCTTTTAGGGTGTATTCTCCCTAGAACACATTATTTCTCTGTATTGTTTCAGTTTATTTCTTTTCTGGGGTTATATTGTGCCCAAGAGCTTTTCTATCTATATGTTATACAAGTTTTTCTTCTCATTTCCTATTCTCTGTTTTCCTCCCTTCTGGTAATTTGAGCATTTCCTTGATCTTTGTCAATTTGGCTACAAATGTTCCTTCTTTATAAATATATATAGTTGTACTCTGTATTCTATTTTGCTCTGCACTAGGTAGACTTCAATAAAAAGCAGGTGGTATTAAAGATATTTAATATGCTTCATTAGGAGAAAGAAGTCACAGTTTAAAATGTACTCACAAAAAGGTTATCAGCCAATACTTTTCAATTATCTGGACCCTGCACTGGAACTGACAATACAATAAACAACATCTAGGCAATTGTGGCAATTAAGTGAAAACATCTTTCAAGAAATCACAGGTCAGCTTTCATTATGGAGACTCTCTTGGATCATTCTGTAGCTAAACACTTCAACACACACCCAAATCATTTGGTATGTGTTCTCACTCTAAATGTTATATGTAAACAGAAGTCTCGTTTGTTTAACTATCTGTATAAAATATAATCTAGAATGATCTTGTCCAAAGCAACTTCTGAACATTCTTGTGGTGATAGAGCCCTCTGAAAAAAGTCAACAATAATTGGAAATGGTATCTTTTTTCACTTATGTTTTCTATGCTATAGTCTAGACTCTTCTCTTTCAGTGGCATTTATATTACACATTGTCAGAACCTGGGATTTCGTGGTGTAGTGAATGTCTAGGTAAGGAAACTTCCTCTACCACTACAAACAGGAAGTTCTTATATAAATTATAAGTGTTGGAGAGATGCACAGAGCATTGAGAGGAAAACTAGCCTATCCTGGGTCACAGAGACAATAATATGAACCAGGAATAGACTTTGAACCAAGGTCTTCCTAACTTTAAGGCCAGCTCTCTAACTACTATGCCATGAGGATTCCCACCTTGCACATAGTAAGCGCATAATAAATGTCTGCTATTGTGAATTGAGAGGGGAATGGCACAGAACTCCAGTATCTTGGCCAATAAAACCCCATGGACAGTATGGTTCACAGGGTCATGAAGAGTTGGACACGACAGAATAACTGAACATGAATTGATTTCATTTTTGCTGTATTACTTGGTTTCAGATCATAAATGCAGAATGGATCTATACAATTTTTGCATATTCTCCAGTGCCTAGCATAGCCCCTTGTACAAAACAGGAGCTTAACTTGTTGAATTGAATGAAATTTATGTAGGGTGTGTGTGTGTGTGTGTGTGTGTGTGTATTCTCAGAACTCTAAGTAACTAAGACTATGATTTGCAGAGAAGGTACTGAACAGTATTGGTAGAGTGTTTCCACACCTGGGAGTTCCCTACAGCAAGGAATTTACAGATCTAGGCACTATAACCTATAAATGTACCCCAAAAATATGAATATTACTGATGGTACAGTTGGCAAAGGTCCAGTCTTAAGAGTCAAAAAAGAGCTTGGTTTAAACCCTACCTCTAAATGAATCTCTCTACATAACCACAATTAAAATTTTAATTTCTCAGTGCCCCCATGTAACTATACATCTTTAAGTTACAGAAGACCTGGGGACCTACACTGAAATGGGACTTTTTTCCTTTGGAAACTCCCTGTAATAGGCACAGAATTACAACCAAAACATAAAACAAAACACTATAGGATAATCATAAAATCTCAGAGGTAGAAGGGGTCTCAGAGTTATCCATAAGTCAAACCTAAAACATGACCCCCGCCTCTGTAATATCTTTTCTTCTCTCTCTTAGGGGATGGGGGAGGGGAGAGAATAAGAGTAGTGTTATCAAGCAAAGATGTGGGGAAATTCTTCTGGGTATGGGAAGGTTGTGGGTAAATGGACAGAACCAGGGAGGCGCCTGTTCTTAATTAACTATTACTTGTTGATTCATAGCACAACCCAAAATCTACAAAACATTCCTTAATAATCCTAAGGTTTTTTGACCCTTAAAAATCACATCAAGCATACTGGCCTATAGATTGTAGACTCTACCACCACTTTAAAAAATTGAATCATTTGCCTTTCACTAGTACCAAGGTACTTTATTTTTTTTCAAAGATTACTCACTATGATTCCCAATTACCTCCACCAATTGGTTCAGTACTGTAGGAAGTAACTCCTACAAGAAAGACAACAAACTCAATGATGGTATTTAATTGCTTTCTTACCATTTCCTCAAATATATAGGGTTTCAATTGCTGTAATACTTGTTTGCTCCTGCCTTTTGCATTATAAAGATGATTCTCCTTCTTTGGAGAAAAAAAAAGATGCTAAAAAATAAAAAATAAAAAGGATTCAAGTAGTTCTTCCACCTGCCAGCTACCTGTTTTCATTCCTCCACACTAGTCAAGGATATTATCCTGTCTTTAATCTTTCTCTTACCCCTAAACATGGCCTTTTTTGTGTTCTATGACATTTGTTTTCTCATCCCAACTCATCTGGGGCCTTGGTTTTACTGATTTTTTTTTACCACTTTTTTTTAAAATTTATCTCCAGTAACCTATCCTTGCTTCCATCACCCATGTAAGTTCTTTTTAAATGAGTTCATTGATGAGTTCCTTATGCAGCCGTATCATTATCAATATGTTTAGCTAGTCTTCCATTTTTCAGTAGAATGATTTATGCTTTTGTTGTCAGTTATTTATTGGTGAAACTCTCTCTGTATTTTACATAGTCTTCTTTTATGGGACCACAAGCAATGGAGTGCTACCTATTTCCTGTCTCAAATCTGAAATCCATTCTCTAAAAGTTTAGGATTGAGATCAGTCTATTCCTGGATTTCACTATGTTATTAATCATAAACTCTAAAGACAGCCATGGTTATTTTATGGTTTTGATTTCATTGATAAGTTACTCCTTATTTATCAAAACCATATCTGAAATAGCCATTTTTTAACCTTCTGAACATAACAGCTTTCTAGGTTCTTTGTAGAGCTAGAATGGCCCTGAGAGATTATATAATCCAACTCCTTAATTTTGTCTTCCCCTTAATTCAAAATCTAAAGCCTGTTCAACAAAATCATCTTTTTTAGTCAGCTATTTATTACTCATACCTCTGGTACCACCCCATCACTTCTAAAGTTCCTCTGTTCAAACAGTAGTATTGATAAAAATTACACCTGTGCTCCTAAGGTATACAGTTTCCTGATTTAAACTTTCCAGGTTGAGATTTTTTTTTTTTAGCCCAGTGCCATCATTCCCTATATGGATTTTCAGAAGTTGGTAGTAGTTGTCACATTTGATAAGTCTTCTGAGACTCTTTGTCACATCTGGGATAGATACCCAAGAAAAACAATATGTGGCAAAATTGTTCATGTCAATTTAACATAAGTAATATTAGCTAACATTAAATAGCACTTCCATGTTTGAAAAGCACTTTACACATGTTATCTCATTTGGTTCTCAATCTCTATACTTCCAAAAAGAGATCCATCAATTACTACAATATGTATACTTCCCACAACCAATAATTGATATCCTTGTTCCTGCTTGCACCGATAGGCCATCCCCATCACTTTGTGAAAGAAGGAAGGTTGTGTTTCCTTTTCAAGAAATCCGGTTCTTTTATCCTCAGTGGGAAGAGACTCAAACTTGGTAAATATTTGCAATGATTCAATGTTCCTTCCTCCCCCACTCTTCCTCTTCTACCCTCTTCCAAGACGATATTAATCAGATTCTACTTTGCCTCCTCAAGAGTCTATTTCTTCTTTATCTTCTTGAAGCAATTCTTCCTTCTTGTCAAAGAACAAAGAAGTATACCTTCAGGATCTTCACCTTTTCTTCCAGCAGGAAAAAACAACCTACATTTTGTACATACATAGTTTTTCAATGACTCTAAAATAAATAAATAAGCAAACAAACATGAGAGTATCTACAGGTTACATACTGTGCTATTGCTGACATCATCCATACCTACTGAGATTAAAACTCTCTTCTAGCTATGGCCTTCATTCCTAACTCCTACACCAACTGGTTGATTCCTGCTAATGTTCTAATATGCAAGACACAGCTACATTCCACAGTTATCTGCTAAAAAGTCTTCACAATATATACAAATGTTCATTTACTTCCAACTTCTTTCTTTCCTTTTTTTCATCCTTTCTATCAGCCACTATTATTTTTTTTTCTTGCCTATCACCTTATGGTACTCTTTGGATCTGAAAATTCATAGTACTAACAAAGAATATTTTTAGTTTTTTTTTTTTTGCATTATGGCCCCAACACAAACTCTGAATTATATGTACTAAGTGTACTTTTAGATAGAGATGATATAAAGGATGCATTTTAGTCGCATTGCTAGTAGTCAACACATGTAAGCTTTAAAGTTATTTTTCCACTACTATTGATCAAGTACCTTCTTTGACCAGAGTTTACTTCTTTGTAAATGTATCATATATTTATCAAATAGCTGGCCAACATTTAAAATAGTAGATGAACTAAACAGAATCTGAACCTCAGTGGCAATATGTTTCACCCAAATGAGATAGTCAACTGAGCTGTGAGTCTAGAGAAAATTAATTAATTACAAATAAAAGTCTAAAATTGGCATAGTGTTGTGTTTGGTTTTGCTTAACTACATTTTAATCTTTGTTAGAAGAGATGGTTCAATGAGTAAGAAAGTGGGAAAGGAATCTATTTAGGAATGAAAGTGATGTTAAAATCGGGAGTCAATAAAAGATTTATCTTTAAAAAAATAAAAGATCAAGAGTAAGGCTTTTTCTTTATTTTTCAAGAGTCAGTGAAATATTCTTTCCCAGCACAAAAAGTCTATTTTCAGTATCCATACTTAGAGTAAATCTGCTCTCAAAATTTTAGTGACATAATTAAGAAAAGAAGGAGATAAATCTTTAGACAACAACTTTTACTAGCTCCCCTTTCTCTTCACTCTGCCTAGAGTTTGCAGGCCAGCATGAAGCTCTTCAAACCAAAATACTTAATTGCCTCCTCTAATCAGTCATGAACCACAATTATTACATGTTGAAAAAGAGAAAGCAGCCCATCTGCTTTGCCAGTGTCTGAAAAGTGATGCTATGTATACTTCAAATCCAAAGAACAGTATCAGAAAAAGAAAACTACACAACATTATAGCTTCTCTAAGTCACAGTATGTTTTCAATAGTGGTTTTAAGTGTTGTGAATTGCCAGCTTATCACACACATCCACATTCACATATGTTTTTCAAAATTTTCTAGTCCATATGTAAATGATTTTTTGATTATCCATTCCAGTCTCCATACCATTAACATGGATAATTGAGAGATGTGTGTATATGCAATGCTTTCATATTTAAAACAGAATTTAAATGATTCAGTGTACATATGGTAACGTCACATCTTGAAACATTATTGTAACTATTATTATGAAATCTTTCTTTGTTTCACGGTTTGAAATGGGTTCTAATTTTGACATATTGTATTCTTTTCATGTCTTCCACTACCATGATGTATAATTTGGATCAGCTATATTCTTTCAAATGAAGCATTGGCAGAGCTGTTGCTGTTACTTAGGATAAGTGTATAATCTCGTTGACTTTCTCTTGTTGGGCACACTGCCCAGTAAATATCAATTTTTCTGAACTACAAATATGGTTTTAATAGATTCTCAGATTTTAAGTTATTAGAATTCGTAGCACATCTCTCCCGGGGTGAGCTGATAATTCACAACAAACCATGTAGATGCAAAGGAGATGACAATGGATCAATCTGTGTGTGAATAAGTTGACACAGTGGTTTTACTGCATTACTATCTCTCTAACCCTCCCACAATTTTCATATGAAGAAAAATGCTCCAGTCTATGAGAGTTCAAATTAGTCATCATATCCACATTGGGGACTCAGGAAGACTTACTGTAAATCAGCCACTCAGAAACCACATTTGACATATTTTGGTTATAATGTAACTATGAGTTGCATAATATTGCACATATTGATTGGAGTTGGGGGGTTATAATGGAAAGTTATTGCCATGAGTTGAAAGTGACCAACCACAAGATAGAAAATTACTCCCGAAGAACCCACAAAGGCAGTTGCTTTTCCTATAATGTAAAAATGCCCATCTCTGGATGGTGTATCATATCATACTGTTAAGACTGTATTTTGCCTCTAAGGTGCACAGGCATCTTTAACACCAGATCACAGAATGTAGGACTCCGTAGTCAAAGAAAAATTTCCAATAGGGAATTTCATTTTCTTCCTGAGAAACCAAACAAAACCAAACAACCAAACAAAACCAAAACAAAACAAAAAACCACCACCAAGAACAACACAGACTTACACATTCTGAACTGGGCTAGAACTTATATACAGACTACTGTTTCTTTAGTCTTTCCCTCCATGAGCCTACCACTTTAGGAGAGTAAGTCCTGGAGGCTATATCTTTCCTATGCAAAGAATAGACTTATCTTAATAAGCATTTTAACTTTCCTTAACTAGGGAAGGACTACAGGGAGAAGGAGAGGGAAGACAAAGGATGAGAAAGAAAGAAAAAGATAAGAGTTAGTTTACAACAGTTCATTCATTCATAGTAGAATATAATAAGACAACTTGCTAGAGAACCCATAGGCACCTAAGGGCAGAAAGCTCTAAACTTTGATGTTTCATCTGCATGATCCTAGATGGTTACCTTGTAATTCTGCTTTGGATCTAATAAAAAAAGATAACCACAAGGAAAAGAAGATGTATAAATGTACTTCAACCTCTACTATTCTACACATCTGGCTCATCTGCTTTCCTTAGAAGATGGTACATTTCACGAGTTGTAGAAAATATCTTATACCTTCAGGCATTCACTGGTGTTAAGCTTCAAACAAGTGTAAAGGTAGAAAATGTTCAGGGCTAGCACTTTGCCTCATAACAGGATAGAGATGATGACCCAGGGTTCTTAAAGGTTGTATCAGCAGACTGAGCTCTGAAATATATTATCTTTCTGGAGAGGTTTAAAAAAGACCAAGCCCTACAATAAAGTATAATAAGCCTATATGAAGTACTGAGACCATCGTCATCAATACACAATCCCCTAGAGGAAGAATTCTTCACCTATGATGAACCAAGAAAAAATACAAAACAGCCCTAGGTCCAATGCCAGACTCTTCTGTTTGTGCAATCAACAAATCTGAGTAGCAGAAGGTAGTATGGAGAGTTGCATCAAAGAATTTCTGTTTCAACACTTTCTCTAGACCTACCAACCACTAGCTCTTCAGGGGGCAGCTGTATAATATTTACTCTGTTCTCAGACCAAAAAGAAAAGATGTTTAAAGAGGAATTTTTTTCATTTCCCTACAACTATAGCAATTAGAAATTAAGAATAAATTTTGGAAGAACCATAATACTCATGATTCAGTTATGATGCACTTTTTAAAATGCTGGAAATTGCATTCTCTGGTACATCTGTCATAAATAAATAACATTTTTTTGAGAACTAGGGACCTTCAAGGCCATATCGACATTATCTGCTCCCAAATAACATCATAAAAGATTTCTAGTTAACATTATATGTTAAATATGAGATCTATGACCCTTCATTTGGGGGGGGGGGAGGCGCGGAAACTGAAGATCTAGAACAATACCCCAAGACATCATGGAAGAAAAATGACTATTGATTTGGAGTCCAAATCTTAGATTCAAGTATGAAGATTGTTACATATTTTCCAAGGGACTTTTGGCAAGTTACACTTCACCTTTTTAGGCTCAAGCTTCTTCAGATTCAAAAGTAGGTATCAAAATGGATGTTTCCTAACACTAAGTCTATGCTGTCCCCAAAATACAACCTTGGAAATACAGGGAAAACACTAATATAGGAAGACCTTTGGTGCAAAGAAAGAGAATAAGCAAAGGACCATATTTTATTTATCTTTCTGCTCTGAATATAGCAAACTTTAAAATAATTTCTTAAATGCTGAATGAATTCAATATTTGATTCGATATATCCTTCGGTTGGGCAAAATGTATCTTTAAAGGTATGCTTCCAACAAGATGTTTCTCTTATATATCTTAAGATCATAAAGCATTTCTTGATAAATTCAACAACAGATTACTCTGTTATACAACTCTCGGGTTATCAATATCGAGTAAGGCATAAAATAGGCCAGTTTGCATCTACCAATGTGGTCAACAAGGCCATCCCAGTGCAAATAAAAGAGGGATTCCCTATAAAAGGTGATATTATATAGAGAGATTCCTCTCTGTAGACAATACTGAACTATTCCAACAAGAATGGGGACACTGAATTATATCCATAATCATTCAAAAGAATTTACTGTAGCTTTCTATACAGGAAAAGTCAGTTAGAAGAAGAATGCCTGGGGCGGCTAGGTGGTGCAGTGGATAAAGCACCCACCCTATATTCAGGAGTACCCGAGTTCAAATCTGGCCTCAGACACTTGACACTTACTAGCTGTGTGACCCTGGGCAAGTCACTTAATCCCCATTGCCCCGAAAAAAAAAAAAAAAAAAAGAAGAAGAAGAAGAAGAATGCCTACTTACTAGACTGTTGGGTTCCCTTTCTTGGAGGTCTTCAAACAGAACCTGGCTAAACCACTTATAAGAAATGTTATAGTGTGAATTCCTTTGAGACATGGGGTGACTAAATGGCTGCTGAGGACACTTCTAACTCTTAAATTCCTTCTGATTCCATGATGTGGAGGACTGGACTGTTAAGCATACAAATCTTTAAAAAAACAATGGAGATGGAAAATGAGTTCAGTGCAGAAATTAAGAGAAATAAGTACAGATTATAATTAACAAAGCATATAGGCAGGTAAGTGGCCAGTGGATAGAGAAGCAGGCCCGAGGTCAAGTCATCTCATCTTCAGGGCACCTAGGTGGCACAGTGGATAGAGTACCAGCCCTGGAGTCAGGAGGACCCGAGTTCAAATCCAGCCTCAGACACTTAACATTTACTAGCTATGTGACCCTAGGCAAGTCACTTAACCCCAATTACCTCATCCAAAAAAAAAGAAGTCTCATCTTCATTCATTCAAATCTGGCCTTAGATACTGCCTGGCTGTGTGACACTAGGTAAGTCACTTAACCTAGTTTGACTCAGTTTCCTCATCTGTAAAATGAGCTGGAGAAGAAAATAGCCAAAGCACTCTAGTATTCTTGCCACAATAATGTCAAATAGGGTCACAAAGAGTCAGACATGACTGAAACAACTGAATAATGACAAAATAGAACTTTAAAGAACCCCCAAGTTTTCCCTTAAAACAAAACAAAAAAAAATTTTTTTTCAAAAAATAATATTATTCTGATGATGCTATGTGGCTACAAATCACTGAATACCAGTTTCCAAAGATTCAAAACCAGAAGACCTCCCAAAGGACAATGGGGAGAGGCATAATGGGTATAACTAAGCAGTAGAATATTGCCAATGATAAATTGCATACAGAAAGAAAATTTTTAAAACACACAAGAGATATGTTGCCAGAATGGGAGGTAAGCTGATCATGTAGAGGGAAAAGATGTACAGCTCACGTAAAAAGGGATCTAGATGAGTGAGATGAGCAGAACCAGAAGAACATTGTACACAGTATCATCAACATTGAGTGTTGATCTACAGTGATGGACTATATTCTTCTCACCAAGGCAATGGTACAGAAGAGTTCCAGGGGACTCATGATAGAAGAGGATCTCCAAAACCAAGAAAAAAAAAAAGAACTGTGGAGTATAGATGCTGAATGAACCATACTATTTCTTTTGTTTTTGGTGCTGTTGTTTTTTCTATTTTGAGGTTTTTCATCATTGCTCTGATTTTTCTCTTATAACATGACTAATGCAGAAATAGGATTAATGTTATTATGTGTGTATATATATATAACCTATATCAGATTACCTGCTGTCTAGGGGAGGGGGGAGGGAGGGGAGGGAGGGAGGGAGAAAAATCTGAAATTGGAAAGCCTGTATAAACAAAAGTTGAGAACTTGCTCTACATGTAACAGGAAAAAAAATTAAATACTTTATTAATTTAAAAAAAATTAAAACTAAAAATTTTTAAAAAGGGATCTAGAGAAAGGCACCCCATATTTACAGAATTAAATGGGCAAGAGTTACAGCTGATGAAAAGGTATGGAGGAGCTAAGAATTGTACCACTGGAAAGAATGCATTGATGAGATCACAGATGCATTGAAGTTGAATGCATATAAACTTATCGAACATGAAAAGGGAAGAGGGGGAAGAAGTATATGAAACAGAAAAAAAGAATTATTCTTCTTTGTACTCCAGAAGATGAAGCAGCCATCATGAGAAAAAACAAAAAACAAAAAACAAAAGGCAGGTGGAGGGGTGAGAGGGAGGGGGAAGAACTGCAAAAACCATTTACTGTTTGGAAATTTTCTTCATTCAGAATCACAGGAACAGAGAAACAAACTATCTCAGAGGCCACTTAGTGCAGTACACGCTTCTCCTGAACGAGGATTGTCTCACGTTATCATAATACTGCCTCCCAAGGCCCTTCACCATCCTAGGCTCATTCCTGCCAATATTTTTCAGTTAGTAAATGTCCTTCCTAAAAAGTGGCACCCAGAACAAAATACAATACCCCAGATGAGGTCTGACCTGATCAGGACCTAGCCGACCTATTAGCTCCTGGGATACTACTTCTACCTTCATGAAGCATAAAATTATAACAGCCCTTTTGGCCCATCATTTCATGCTATTAATTCATATTGAGCTTGCACTTTACTTAAAAAAAAAAAAATCAGATGTTCCTTCACCATTCTACCCGTGAGAGTCTTCTGGCTTTGGGGAGAGGCTAAAAAAGGACTGCCAAATTATATTCCAGAGTTCCCCTTCTGCTATGGTCATGTGCATCACTCCCAGTTAGAAACAGGACATGTATCTTGAAACTGTTGCTTCAGCTCTTTGAAAACTGCTTCCTGTTGGTTCTAAAAAGCAGCCTCCGGTGAGCAATAATGCCCTCAGCATGTGGCACAGAGCATTCCAGTCCATTGTTAGTTACAGCTTCAGCCCGATAAGGCAATCTTCTACTATAAACCTTAGCTCCAGTCAATATCTCCCCTAATTTGAATACTGATTTGACAAGTGTTGGCCTGAAAGGTTTCCAGGAAATAGACCAAAATTCAATCAAATATATCTGCATATTTCAACTGTGACTGTAAAACTACAAGTTGAGTAATAAGAGTGGGGAGCCAAACAAAACACTGAAAATGTATCATCGTACTTATTGTGATGTAGTCTTACGCCACAGTTCTCTCATTAAGCAAACTCCGAACAAATCATTCATGGGTGATTTGTCTGAGATCTTTTAGTGGTTACTGATTCACAAAACCACAGAAAAAATACATACTCTGCTAACATCCAGGAATGTTGCTATAGCATCACAGATAACCACTATTGAAACAGGGAGCTCATCCATGGCACTCATCATAGGGGAGAGACAATCATCTTTAAAATAATACATCTGAATATCTAATTTATCAAATTGATGATGTTTCAAATAAACTACAAGGCAACTTAGAACCAACCAATTAAAACTTCTTAGCATGAAATTAATCACAAACAAGCATTTCATTGTGTCACTTTCAGTTATGGCGCACAGACGGTGAACAGTAAGAACATACTTTTTTTTTTAAACTGTTCAGGAAAACTTGAAGTCAGTACACTCTTCCTTATTTAAGCATGAAACAAGAAATGCCAGGCATTGCGCATATATCAGCCTCCATTCATAAAACTAATACTCAGTAAGGAATGACATGTTTATTTGGGCTTTTTTTCTGCAATGCATTAATGATAATACTGCACAGAGAGCTCAAACTCAGTTAACAAAGAAAAAAGAATTCATCAAGTAATAAATCAACCCATGTGCAAGGGTAGAGTCAAATGCACAGCTCTTCATTTAGCAAAGATATATTATTTTCCTTTTTCTATAAATTTACATGTTTTGTCTCCCCGATTTAATATTAATTTCTCAAAATCCTAAACCTAAACCGAAGAGATTGTGAACCAAATGGCAGAGAAACTTACTTCTCTGTGATCCTGGTAGAAAGAAGTTCTGGTTTTTGTTCACTGCCTAGATGACAAGACAGTCTTCCAATTCACACCAGAGATAACTGATGGTGTTTTGTTTTTGTTTTTTGTTTTGCCTTGTTTTAGACATGGATTTATGTGACTAATAGTGGTAAACAGGATTCCTCTGCACATCAAAGGAAACATTCATTGTTTGTTCTAGGAATTCCTAATAGCTTCATCTATAAGTGAGCATATCTTTTTTCTGAGAAGAACACGGTAGCATATAGCAATATAGGGAGAAGACAGCAGGTAGTACTTTTAATGAACTTTGCCCGGTTTTGATAAAATAATATCTGAAGGCAATTTGTTCTTTGTGAGTCCATAGATGAATGATTCAGAAAGAATAAAAATCTAAGGAATAACCTGAGCTACGGAAAACAACTTGAGGGAAAATTCTGCCCAAGTCCTTGCTAATTAAAATTTCCAGATCTTGCAGTCCTTTATGTACATAAATCCCAGTCAAGTAAAGGAAGACCTGCAAGATCAGGCCTGTACCAAGAATAACTATCCCTTCATCACATTAATTGTGTTATTACTTCATAATACTAGCCAGCCAGGTTTACATAGGAGAGATTAAATAACAAGATAATCTAACAAACAATGCTCATTTCACATCAGTGTACCAAAGAAGTCTGATTTATATCAGGGGCTGCTTTCCAAATTAATTTATGCATGCAAATATTTTAATTGACAACCATAGATACTTCCATTAGGGTGGGCACTTGTCTTTTATAGTTTGAACTTTGAGAAGAGTTCAAATTTTGCCTTGATATTTTCTAATCGTTGAAATATTTTTGCATTACAACTATATCAAAAAGAAATTTTTATGAAAAAAATAGCTTATATTTTTCAAACACCACCATAACTAGCTCCCAATGTCAGCATTTACTTCCACAGAAAGTAAAGTCAGCTAGTAAAGTTGTATATAAGAATTTCAACAGGACACAATCATTCTGAAGTTTCAAAATTAACACCTAAGTCTCCTCTTATTATCAGTAGCAGGTCAAACTTTTTCATAGTTAATCCCATTATTCGACTATATTGGCATCCTGCTGTATACTCCAAACAATATCAAACAGGGAACCTAGTGTTTGTTTTTTAATTCCATTTCTGGCAACTTGGCAGTAAAAGATCCCCCACAGCAATGAGACTTTGGAAAACCAGCATTCCAGCCTCCACTTTTTCCCTATCTCCAATGCATCCTCCATACTATTGGCCAGACTAATCTTTTGGCATGGATCTAGTGAGATGATGCCTCTGTTTAAAAACTTCCTTACCTCTAATCCAGTAAAGTTCACATCCTTGGGGTTTTTCATTCAAAGCCCTCTACAATTTAATGAGACTGACTTCCTAGCCTTTCCAGGCAATAGGGTGAAAAAAAGAATGCTAAAAGGGAGTCAGAGGGTCTACATTCAAATCCTGGGTCCACAGCTACTTAGCTATGTGACATTAGGTAATCTTTTCAAACCTTAGTGTTCTCAACTGTAAAATAAGGTCTGGCCCTCTCAGGTCCACTGTTGTGAACCAGCCAAGCTTACTTATCTGGTTATCCCACCACCACTACCTCCCTACCTCCATCAAGTATCATTCTCCCGTCTCCCCTACCCTTATTTGCCTACAGAGTAACTAAATATTTTTCAAAAACCATCTCAAAAGTTACCTCCCTTTATGAAGCATTCCCTGATCCCCCCCACCCCCCACCCCCGATGGATGATTCTCATTTTCCAAAGGTCTTGCAAAGAACTTCATTTCACACTTCTCAGGTAGAGAAAGAACTCATGGTGTAGTGAGGAGAAAACCAGATTGAAGTCAGAAGACTCCAACTCTCTTAATTATCCTGTGTGACCTTGGGCAAGTGCCTTAACCTCGGTCTGCCTCAGTTTTATAATTTGTAAAATGATGGCAGCGGGTTATATCAGTGTTGTCAAATTTAAATAAAAATGGATTCCTGCAGGCTACATAGTGACTTTAGAAAACCAGAAATTAACACTATGTCTTATTGTATTTTTAATTATTTTGTTAACTCTTTCCCCGTTAACATTTTAACAAAGGTCAGGCAGTACTTATGAGTCTTGCAGAGGCCTTCTAATTTGATATCTCTGAACTAGAATACCTCAAAGATCTTTCAGTTCAAAATCTATGATGGCAGGCTCTCTTCCAGCTCAAAATCCTATCATTGGGCATTAAAACTTCCTAAGTTTTGGGGCAGCTAGGTAGCAGAGTGGATAGAGCACTGGCCCTGGAGTCAGGAGTACCTGAGTTCAGACACTTAACATTTACTAGCTGTGTGACCTTGGGCAAGTCACTTAACCCCAATTGCCTGACTAAAAAAACAAAAAACTTCCTAAGTTTTTATCTTATCACCCATTAGATAATAAATTCCAGAAGAAGGAGTTCAGAATATTGAGACTCGAGAGTCAGGAGAGCTTGATTCAAACACTGACTGCAAAATTTAATAGGGAGATCTCTATGGGTAAAAAATGAGGATGCTGTTCCTTGTTATGGCAACCTCACAGTTTCAGTGAAGAAAGCACTTTGTAAAACTTGAAGTGCTATATATAAAATGAGTTAAAACAAATGAGTTATTATGGGGTCAGAGTTGTGCTCAGCTAAACTTTCTATGTCTCAAACTCAACACATTTCTTTTGCAAGTAGAAATATCTTAATAATAGAAAATTGTTGACCTGAATGCACAGAAAGGAGGGGTGAGAAAAGGAATTTTTTAAATAAAGAGGCAATTTTAAACTCAATTCAGAACACTAAGTGCAAAGTATTTAAAATCTAACACAATGAGAAAAGGAATCATCCCTTAAATGATAAAATGAATGGAATCTCCTAATTCTTCAGTACCAAAAACACAAACGTTGATATAACATTCATTCTTCAGTTTTTCACCCAAAAAAAGGAACCCATACAGGCATATAAGAACAGGTTTGTTCAAGTTAACACTTTTTCTCAACTACTAAAGAAGACTCAGGGACAACTAGATGGAGCAGTGGATAGAGTTACCAGCTTGGAGCCAGGAAGACTGGTTCAAATCTGGTCTCAGACACTTAGTGGCTGTGTGACCCTGGACAAGCCACTTAAGCCTGTTTGCCTCAGTTTCCTCATCTGTAAAATGAGCTGGAGAAGATGGTGGCAAACCACTCCAACATGTTTGCAAGAAAACCTCAAATGGGGTCAAAAAGAGTTGGACACAAGTGAAAAATTACTGAACAACAACAAAAGAAAATACAAAAATTCCTTCCAGGCCCAGTCCGTATTCTTTGAAATATGCCATTTTAAATTTAATGAGGATTGGAAGACTAAAGATATTAACTTGCTTATTTACCCAAGTAAGAAAATGAGGGATTTAACCTGGAGATGATATAAAAGCTTCCCCTCTTTAAATATATGAGAGATGCTTGCTTATAGGTCCCTAATATGTTAATATATCTTTTTGTAGATCATAAACTCCTAGAGAAAAGAGAATGTTCTATTTAGGCTCACATTTATAGTACACAAATTCAGACACACGTCCCTCAAAGTGCTTAGAGATGCTTTCAGTGAGAATGACAGCATTCTATCTGTCCCTATGTTTTATGTAGTCTGATGAGCACATCAATATGTAAAGTATCATTTCCACAGTGTGGGAATTCCCAGAAGGAGTTCAGAGATGTGACCTCCCTATAACTTAGAGAACAGCCTGGGGCTCAGAGTGGTTAAGTGATATCCTATAGTCAGTCACACAGTAAGTGTATGAGAAATGACTTAAACTCTGGTCCTCCTAACTGCAAGACCAACATGGTATCAACTCATTAATACATCCCAATAGGCACTACAAAGAATATTTATATATTATTAGAAGTTTCTTCGCAGCAAAAGTTTTTAATAACATTTTCTTTCTGAAGCCAACTGTTTTACTCAAACATTTAAAAATGGGAGGTGTTAGCTTTAAAGTGAATAATCAAGTACTACAATGACAGGCTCTATAAAATATAAGTATCATCAGAAATCAGCGGGATTCCTTAGCATTGCTTGAACATTGGACCCACATGAGAAAAAGATGATGGTCTCATACTGGAAGATAAGACAATTTTGAGGATACTAAATGATTGGTATCTGTTTCCCTCTACGCACACAAACACACACATGCTCCATAAACACATACATCTACTTATTGATTGGGAAAAATACATAGATGGCACTCCTATTTAAAAAAAAACATTAGGGGCAGCTAGGTGGCACAGTGGATAGAGCACCGGCCCTGGAGTCAGGAGTACCTGGGTTCAAATCTGGCCTCAGACACTTAACACTTACTAGCTGTGTGACCCTGGGCAAGTCACTTAACCCCAAATGCCTCACTAAAAATAAATAAATAAATAAATAAATAAATAAATAAATAAATAAATAAATAAATAAGAACATTAAATGTACCAAAACAAACAAACAAACAAATAAAACCCAACCCCATCCTAAATCATATACCAATTCTCTTACCTTTACAAAATAAAAAAAGAATCTATACATTTTGGGTGAGTAAAGGAAAACATGAGAATCAAACAGGAAAACATTCACAGATGGTATTTATACCAAACCACACCTTTACAGTTACACAAGTCACTGAGAGAATATACAATACAACTGTTTATTATTTGTTGACTATAGAACAAAGCTGGTAGGACAAAATGCGGTCTTAAAGTCTCTCTTCCAACAAGGTTGTCTTCTATATAAATGTCAAGATCATATAACAATGTTCAAAAAATTCAACACAAACTGATTTGTTGATTATTAATAGCAAAAGAAGAATTTTTAAAAAGAGTACTAATCTAATCAAATGTGTTTCCTATTGTGGTGAAAGATGGAGAGCATAAGAATAAAAGCATTTTTCTAGGCCTTTAACAAGGCTAAGGATAATACACAAACTTCTAAATAAAATGCACAAGAACTCAAAGGAGTTAAAACCTAATAATCAACTCAGGAAAAACCAAGTGGATGAAGAATGCTTATTGTGGCTGGTTGTGATGGTGCATGGCTAGAGTCCCTACTGCTGTAGTAAGGCTAAAGTCCAACAGTCATCTCCATTAAGTCTGGCACCAATTTGCTGAGTTCCCAGGAGAAGAGGGCCAGTAGGTTGCCTATTGGAAGAGTTTAGAGCTTCTGTGTCAATCAGTATGGGAATCAGGCAGTGAGTCTTAGCTGCAATTCTGCCTGGATGAGAAGACAAAGTCTCCAAAATAAAAAGAAAACAATGAAAAGGAAAAGAATGATTCCTATTGTCCATACTATAATGTGTAGTTAGTATAACGTCTACTGATTTAGTCCATCAATACATCCATCTCAGAGAGATGTCACTGTCCACTGTAGGTGGACAGAACTGAACAGTAAAAAGATAGTTGAGTATAAGAGAGAAGAGAATAAGGTATAAGATAAGTATGGCCCAAGTGTTGCATAGGTACCAAAGAAACATTCACTGATCTCGAAGTCCAGCACATTGTGGTGGATTCCCTATGGTAGACCTATGGAGACCTAGTTAAAATCACACAGGATGAGAAAGTGTGAATGAATGGCACTATACACCACTGGAATGAGTGATCCTATCAAAGAGATCATGGACCAATTACTATAATACTGGCATATTGAAAATGATGGCTAAAGGTAGAAGAAACTGGTTATGTCATTTCTGCTGGAGAAAAGGTAAATGTCTCTTCTTCAGGGCTAAAAAAGGTTGTCTCCTCATCCTTTATTAGCATTCACTTCTGAGCACTAGGGTCACACCCACTCACAAAGTGACATTTTAGTAAAATAATCTTCAATACTAAGGGAAAATATGTTATGTTAACCCTCATTGCCCTGCCTCCCCCCCGCCCCCCCAAAAAAATCCTTTCTTTCTAAGATGTTCCTAGAAGTTTTACTGGTTTCTTCAGGGGGATATTCTGTGGGAAATGTATGAGAATATAATCTTGTGGTACAAAAGGTTGACTTGAGAGTCAGGAGACCTGATCCTAATTCTAGCTCTACTATTAATCAGCTATCAATGACACTTCATCTTGGGTAAGATGTTTCAGTTCTACAGACGTCCGTTTTTCTCCTTGCCTGCAAAATGAGGAGGTTGAACAGCAGATCTCAACGGTTCCACCTCCTAGTTCTAATGTTCTATGAATTGGGAGGGGTGGGGGTGGGGGTGAGGAGAAGAACACTTTTAGACCATATGGAATATATGCATATAATTCATTTGAGCTAAAGAAAACCTGATGGAGATCTAATTATTTCTTTCCCTATTCCCAATGTTATTTTTTTAAAATGAAGAAATCAAGGAGAGGGAGATGGGTCAACTCCACATTTTTATAAAAGTTTATTCACTCAAGTGTTCAAAATTGAGAACTAACAAGCAGTTGTCCTCCTTTGAGTTGGGGGGTGGGGAGGGTACAATCGACAATGATTCCCTTGCCCCAGCTTAGAACAAAGAATGTATGGTAAGTGACCTTCACTTATGTAAAACATACAGAACGCTGCACAAAGGAATACAGTTTAGGTATGCCTACTGTTTAAGACCCAAAGTACATACTGTCTATTCAAAAGCCTAGTGTTCTTAAGTCACAAGTTGTTTATACCTGAAAAATCAGAAGCAGAATAGCAAGGTGTTGTGGAGTAGTTAAGAGTCAGGAAACTTGGGTTTTACTACAAGCTCTGACACTGTGTAAGCCTGGGCAAGTCATAGAAACTCTAGGAGCCTGTTTCCTTATCTGTAAAATGAGGCTAATACTATTTTCACTCTCTACCTTCTGGAATTGTCAGGGGGCAAGTGCTTTGTAAACCTTAAATACAAGTAACTATTATAAATTAACTAGCACTCATAAGAAAAAATCCTAAGCACTTAAGGGTTTTTGTTGTTGTCTTGTAGATGGCATCAAAAATAACTGTATGAAAAATATGTTGGAAAGATAAAAGATCTTGAAGATACAGAGCACTCAACTTCTTAGACAACTAATACTTCTAAGAAAAGTCTCACTTCAATGCTATTTTCTTCGTCTTCACTCATTAATTTAGTTTCCTCTGTTATCTATAACCCTTTGAAATGCAGTATATTATAAATATTCACTTATATTTCTAAATGATTAAATGAGATTTCCTTGTATATACATATGTATATATGTGTGTGTATGAAAACTAAAGCATACTTGGATTTATTACCTTCTACCAGTTTTTGTAAACTCATCACAATGTAACATTTTTATATTACATTTCTAGTAACTAAAACAAATAAACAGTCAATACATGCAGGTGGTCAGAAAGTCAAGCCTTCTCATTTTACTTCTTTGTCACTGGGAAATAATAATATTAGACAGAAGAATCTGATAAACATAATCTCCTTGAAAGCAGAAATCTAGCCTTATCTAAACTATGTCTCTCTCTCCTAATGATAGCAAGCATTTATATATAGCTTAAGATTTGCAAAGCTCTTTACAAATATGATCTCATTTGATCCTCACAACAATTGAGAGGTAGATGCTATTATTATCCTCATTGTATAGATCAGAAAACTGATGCAGGAAGAGGTTAAGTGACTTCCTTAGGGTCACACAACTAAGGACTTATAATTACAGAGGATGTGAATTCAAATCTTCCTCACTTCAGACTTCCTGACATGATCTACCTGTCCATACAATAAGTGATTAATAAATGTTTGCCATGTTAGAATAGTTGTTGAAAGCTAAGCATTCTATCTTTAAACTGAGCTCTAATACATGGGAACATAGAGACAAGATCACATACTGAGGAAGAATCTGATTTTCTAGTTTAGGAACTACTAACTATTCTCCTTCTATGTCCAACATTTAGCACAACTCTTACAGTATCATCCGTAGAGGGAGTCTCCAAGAAGTTCAACTATTACTTGCAAAAGATTCAAGTAATTCAAAAGAAACACAATAAATAAGTGTTGATTAATGACTTAGTGGTATGTTTTTCCTAGCTTCTGCTTGACTAGGCAGAAAAAAACCATATACTTTATAAACATAATAACATGAAGCTATCCATATCATGGTAAGCTAACATATAAACTGACAAGAGACAAAGCAGAATAAGATGGAATGGAAGAGAAAAATAAAAAGAGGGCACTGGGATAAAAGAGAAAAGAAAAAGGCAGAAAAACACATATAGGGGGAAAGCAAACTAAAGAAATTATAAATAGGAGGGAAGATTGGAAGTCAGAAATAAGCCCAGAAGACATTGAAGTATTTATCTTTGTTGGGGGTACTACTTACCTCGTGACCAGTAGTAAGTAATTCACTTGGGCCACAGGCATCAGTGTATGCTATCACCTGCCAGCATGGTCATTTGACAAGGTGATCAACTACCCAACTAATCCTTTCTGCACTAAGAAGCAGTTTGTCTGCTTTTAATTTCAAACTTCAAAGTTTATTTTTGAAATAAAAGTTTATTTTCCCAAGGGATTGTAAAGAGTTTACACATGTGTAAATGAATGACTTATATTTTAGAAATTTACTTTGGAACTTTAGAGGTGTTGGTCAATTTACTACCTAACACCTTCAAGTCCCTTTGACATTCAAACCCTCCAAGAATGGCTCTTTCTTTGTTGAGAGATTAATGCTGCCTCTTTCCATCCAAACCTGAGGGTTACCTTTTGAAATCAGCAAGAATTTCATTGCTCTAAGCCTTTTGTTGCTTTTTTTAAAAAATAAAATGCACATTTTCTGGATAGTTTCTGTAGTTGGGGATCATGTACAACAGTAGAAACTGCTCTCCCACCCCTTCCCTGCCAAAAAAAAAAAAAATCCTCTTCAACAAAACAAGTTAATTCAATTCAACATTATTAGTCACCTGTATCCTAAAACATTCAAAGTTCTTTAACTGCTGTTATCAAATCATCCAGTACTATCCTGTATAGTATATGCATGGCAGCTATGTTGCAAGGTTGTTGCCAGTACAAGAAAAATAATTTAGTACATTCCTCCTGGAACCTTGAAAACAAAAATGAGGCCATGGGTCAAGAGCTCCCCACAATTATATGAATAGAGCATTGTACACTTTATTGCAGTGTTCAGCGCTTGCAAGTGCATGCATTTTCATCCCCATTTTACAGATGAAGAAACTGAGGCTTAAGTGACTCAGTTTGCAAGTGTCTAACTGAAACCAGGCATTCTGATTCCCATGTATACACCTTCCTGACATCAGGCTGCCTACTTCTATACACAGAACCAACCCAAATAAATATGCATTCTACCAACTATTGTTTGCATTTATACAAGTAAATGGAACAAATTCATTAAACATCAGAAACCTTAACCACCAACAAGAACTTATAGATTAAGAAAGCAAAACCATTTTTTGTTTGTGACGTCTTAAAGAGAGTGAGGATGATTTTAAGGGAAAAAGTTAATGAAGCAACATACTGGTGAGTCAGTGAAAGGGTGGAAGGGAATAAGAATTGATACGGCCCCTGCTACATGCCAGGCACTGTGGGAAACATTTTGGAAATAGCATGTCCTTTAATCTTTACAATCACCTTGTGAGGTAGATGCTGTTATTATCACCATTTTACAGTTGAGAAAACAAAGGCAAACAGTGTTAAGTGACTTGCCCAGGGTCACATAGTTAGCAAGTGTCTGAGGCCGCACTTGAACTCGTGTCTTCCTGATTCCAGGCCCAGGGCTCTATCCACCTCACTGCCAGCTAGAATTTAACTACCTACTATGTACCCTGAGGATACAAAGAAAGGCAAAAAAACAGTCTCTGCCCTTAAGAAGCCCCACAGTCTAGCGTCAGTGATCCAACATGTGACTAATGATGTACAAAGAAGGTAAATACAGAATAAATTGGGGGTGGTCTCAGAAGGAAGACACTAAGATTAAGGAAAACTGGGAAAGGCTTCTTACAGAAAATAGGACTTTTGTTGAAGCTTGAAAGAAAGTCAGGGAAGTCAAGAGGCAGGGATAAGAAGGGAGAGTCTTCCAGGCATAGGGGATGGCCAGTGAAAATGCTTTCAATATATTGATATGTTTTCAATATGTTGATTTTCCTTTTCCTTTTCCATTTTCAATACATTGATCCTACAACCCCCAGTTCTGTGAAGTGGTTGAATGCAATGTCATCACGACACAGTAACTTGTTTCATTTACAGTATCTGTTTCACTTCTACTCATGAGCTAATATAATTCAATTTTTTTTTTAACTGCATACAGGCTGCCAGACACATGTGCACGGCAAATGGAAACTGAACTTAGCTTAACAGCCTCATTTATTCCTGATGGTTTAAATTATTTCATCACAATTAATGACACCCCCTCAGCTTCCTGTGCAGCGCTGCCAGATGTTCAGAGACCACAAAGCCACTCTCTTCTTTGACGGCTAGTGACAAGTCGTCCTCTGAAGGACGTTCCCTAGGTGCCCAAGCTGGATGACACCTCCATTGCTTAGCACCTCTCTGCCTCCCCAGTAACCATGGTGAGGAAAGCAGGAAGGCATGAGAAACCAGCAAGTGCATTAGCGAGGGCAAATTACGTGAAATGATCGGAACTCGGAAGAACTCAGCTCCTACCACAGTAGTTTCTAACCTTGTTGTTTCAGGAGAGGCAGAGTAACTTTTTTACCTTGGTCTTCCACGTCACTAATACTGTTCACTGCTGTGGTCAGCAGTGTTGAAGAAAAGTTAAACAACCCAAAAGGCTAGTTCATTTAGGGAAGGGGGGTGTTTGCAGAGACTGGGATTTGGGGGGAGATGAGAGGGGAGTTTGATCTTTAAAGCAGGCTTCTATCAGTGCTTAGTATTCCTTTTACTTGATTTCCTATTTTATATGTTTCTAATACAAACACAGAGACAACTCTTGGCAAACCAACTCTAAAAATGTAAATGGCTTTTATTTCCTTCTCCAAAACTCATTATTTTCTTAAGAGAATGGAGGCAAAGGTGAGAGATTACATATCTTTTACCATCATGACCCAGGCCTTCAATGCCCTCTTGCTTTCTCCCTTTTCTACCCTTACTGTAACAAAACGGACAATCTTTCTTCAATCCAGAATTAGGGTTTCTAGATTCCTGTCACATCCATAGGAAAAGCAACTCTGCATTTACAAAGACAGAGAAGAAGGCAGCTAGTAGATACAGAAAGCACACCCTTTCAGAAATAAGAAACCAGCACTATTGCTCTATCCACAAAGAAAGATATTTCCATCAACTAGAGCACATGTGGCAGACATTCTATTGATTTTTTTTAATGTTTAAAAAAAAATGCTGATCGTAGTCAGGAATGAGGGGCCTTTTCGTTTGCCAAAAAGTGTAACATTAAAACAAAAAGGCCACCTGTGTCAGCCTCCCCTACAGTAAGGCAACAAGCTAGAAGGTCGTTTTGAAAAATATTTTAAATTTGAGATGGAAAAAAACCACAGCAATACAGACTACAAGCACATGCAAAAGGCTTCTGTTCATGCGACTGATTCTGTGTGTGGCCTTTTCACTATAATTTCAGGTGCTCTAAAAGAGTGTCCATTCTCCCTTGTAAGCTGCCTTGGGGTAGAACCTATGTGTCTTCCCCCCTACCTGTTTTTGACAATGGCCACAAATATAGACTTACCTGAGCTACACAAGCTGAATCTCCCCTCTTTCAAAGATAGCTTTTTAATTCTTATGACTACTGAAGTACAGTAGAAACTCCGTGCTGAATACTTTGACAACTATTCACTAGAAGTGTTTTACCAGAAAGTTCCCTGAATCTCCCAGGTAGTTTTTATGGGAGTTAGGGGGGAAGAATCAGGGGAAGAAGATGGTATGCTTATAGGCTAACAACAAAAGAAAACTCTTAGCACTCACAAAATTAAATCAGATTTTCCATGCATCAAAAAACTAAAATGAAATAGTTGAATTACTGAGAGATAGATAATTAAAATAAACAACTTATTCCTAATACCAGTGAGGTTTGGAGAGAGTCATATGGACTTCATTCTGTTGTCTCTGAACACTTTATCTGAAGGGAAAAAAGGAGCTGAATAAACTTTAAACTCTCATGTAGGGATGTATTGCTTGTGTGTCCCTGGCAGATGTGGAAAGGAGATGAAATGGGCAAGGGAGAATCGAATATCCCATCGCTGCAGGTTTGCTGAGGGGAGAGAGCACAGCAAAGATCTCACATCTGGCAATCATTTGTCAATAGCTGGAAAGGGAACGGCAGGAAACTTTCTGGCTCTTGTAGAAGATGAAAAGACAAAAACCATGTGTCACACATACACTGTGCTGGTACAATGACTACTACATTTATCCCCCCCTCCCCTCCTTTTTCTAAATTTAATGATCTTCAGATATACTCCATGGTCAAAAACATGCAGTCACTTGACTTGTTAAAGCTGCAGTGTATGTACATTTTTCAAATAAACCCCAGGGCTGATGTTAGAAAATCAAAATCAGTCAAGCGTAGACCGCCTGGTACTTTGGGCAGGGATCCTTGTGGTTTAGTCAATAAACAGAATCTAAATGAAAGACACCACAGTAACTAGACAGTAACGTTTTGAACAGTTCTTAACCTGAAGGAGAGGAAAGAAGAAAAAAGTGGCCATAGATACAATGTTACCAGTCCACAGAAATGCTGCTATTGTACAAAGTTACTATGTCCAAGCACAAGGTCACTAAGCTGTTTCAGAGGAAGGGGAGGGGGAAAGATTTTATATCTGGGGGCCAACTTGTGTAGTGTTTGGGCAATTTTTTGTTTGTTTGTTTGTTTTTGTCATTCTAACAACTTAAGGATGATGAAGGAACCTGAGAGATTCAGTTTTGCCTCAAAAGCAAACAATAGTAGTGGAAACTTGCAGACCTGGAAATTCAAATTCCTCAAAAATAGTTTTTCAACCTACAAAGTCAAGTTGTATCATCACTAGTTTAACAGCTTGCCACATAAATCCTTTCAGGTCCTCTAGGTATGCCCACATGCCCGAGGACATGCACATGCACGCGCGCGCGCGCACACACACACACACACACACACACACACACAAACTGATTGCCTTCACTGAAATTACAGATTTTAAAACCATTTGCCTTGATAGATAATACTAAATGGGCAGTTTTGGGTTCATCCTTATGTTGCATTTAAGGAGCAGCAGCCGCTGAACTTGTCCCTGTGATTCCTTAAGTGAATGCTGCAGGTTGTTTAATAACCTGGCAAATTCACAGTAGCTTGTCAAATTATTACAGGAACAGTGTCATCACTAAACAAGCCTGATCACGGTTAATTACAATGCAGACCAGAGAGCAGCCACAATTGTTCATTAATTACAGGAAGCACCTCATTTAAATTTTATGGAAATTTACACTTGCACCCCAGTATGTCTGAAAAAAAAAAGTGAGCCTTCATATATTCACAGAAGTCTGGTTTGATGGTAGATGGTGTATAATCTAGTAGTGAAATGTTGGTTCATTATTTACTCTAATCCTTCAAGGTGGTTACTTGAATAGTAAAATGTATCACTTCAAGCTCGACATCTGGAATTCTGAGACAAGAGACTGTGATATATAACTATAACACATGCATTTAAATTGAGGAGAAAGTATGTTTCATGTTTTAAAAAAAGGAAAAAGAAAAGAAAAAAAAGAGACAACCATTTCCTAAAAGCAGTGACATGAAAATTTAGTCATGGAAGAACAATATTTTGTAAGACCTACAACGATGACTTCGATTGACTGCACAAGTGGAGAGAAGCCCATAATCCCAACACCTGCTTCAAAGTCACCATGAATATTCAAAAGTTAAAGTGAATGAAAAATATCTCAATTTGTACCCATTTTTTTCTGCATCATACATATTAAAAATAAAATCAAAGCAAATGTAGCAATAATGTAAAGACAGTCACAAAGGATGAATGTTTCAACAACAAAGATATATCCTGTTTTTTCTGACCATAGGAAAATGTCAAGGATATTGGAATTCTTCTATGAAGTCCAAGTTAAAACAGGAAGACATGGAAGAATTCTGCAAGTAGGGAAAAACGAAAAGTGAAATAGTAGCAAAAAACCAAAACCAATAAACAATAAACACAAGTCAAAACAGAAAACCTAAATTGACTATGTGTAGATTTCAAAGGGCACCATCAACTTACAAAAACGTATGGACTGGGAGTCCAAGGACCTGGGTTCAAATCATAGCTTTGTCACTTACTTCCTGTGTCACTTTAGCAAAATCACTCTACCTCCTTAGGCCTTCTCTTCCTCATCCTTAAGATGAGGAGACTTATCCCTCCTGCTCTGTAGAAATGACATCCTCCGTCAAAATCCAAGTTTGAGACTTCATGATGGCATAAAGATAACCTTGGATTCACAAAGGCCATGCCAGACAAACACAGAATCTGACAGGTCCTGGAAAGACTTTAAATATGGGCTGAGCATTAGAATGTGTGTCTATTGTTTTAGAATCAGCCTAAATAAGAGAAGATCATGGGATCATCCATTTGGAGTCAAGAGGAGTTTAGAGGTTATTCAGACCAACACTGCTGCTATCCAGAGAGGGAGAAGGCCATGGTTATATAGCCAGGAACAAGCGTTAAGATTCAGACCAAGGTGGGCAGCTAGGTGGCGCAGTGGATAGAGCACCAGCCCTGGATTCAGGATGACCTGAGTTCAAATCCGGCCTCAGACACTTAACACTTACTAGCTGTGTGACTCTGGGCAAGTCACTTAACCCCAATTGCCTCACTAAAAAAAAAAAAAAAAAGATTCAAACCAAGGTCCTCTGATTGCAAAAGCAATGTTCTTTAAAGGGAACAACACTTCAGGTCAGCTAGTAGGTAATGATTTCTCTGGAAGACTGTCTACTTAAATATGAAAATGTCACTGGCAATCTAGATAAACAGCAATCACCAAAAAAAATTTTTTTTAATATTAAAGCAAATATTCTAATATACTTCAAGCATCACATAGTAAACTCTAAAAGACAAGGAACGCCTGGCCCAGACGGGAAGTCTAGAGACCCAAACAGGATAGAAATAGGAGGTCAAGTTGACAGGAGCTAAGCAAGTCTCCCCTGGGTCTTTCATTTCATTCAAGATTAAGTGACCGGTCTGCAGACAAAGGGAGCAGTATGTAACATGTACCCGAGCAAGAACGAGAGATGGTTAGTTAAGCAAAAGATTTTTGTAGGAATGATAAATTGGGAAAGGGTCATGGGTATAGTCTGAGGTTTCTTTCTTTCTTTCTTTCTTTCTTTCTTTCTTTCTTTCTTTCTTTTTAAAGAAAGATATTTCTGGGGGAAAAAAAAAAGAGTAGAAGGGGAAGCATGAAGTCAGGAGTACCTGATCTGGTAGTCCTAGGTTTGATTTTTTTTTAAAAACTAACTCGATTTTCCTGGTTAGCCTAAACGACAACAACAATAGACTTGTAAGATAATTCATGTACTCAAATAAAAGCACTTAGATGCCCCTCAGCCAAGGATCTGGTTATATGGACCATCTCATTTTCAGGATCGTTGTCAAAAGGGTTTCTAAATAAGGAGCGAACAATATTATGATCTTGTCAGCTACTAGTTTAGACTTAGACCTGGTATGATATAGCTCATTGCCCACATATAGATGCACATACATACACATTCAGAATGCACCTAGAGCGACATGTCTCTCTTCCCAAACTCTGCACCCCTCTGAAACCAACTAAATGATCTCGTAGCTTTTTCTTCAATCTTATGTCACACTATCTTTCTGAAAAATATTATTTTTTGATCTTTGCCAGATTTTATCAATCAAAACAGGTAATTCACATTCTTCTGTGATAGTGTATGGTGGATAATGTATGTGCAGAATGCACCAAAATAGAACATACAACTCCTTAAGAAAGACCCTTCCCCAAACTGTACTTACCTAGTAAGCAAACATAGGGGAGAAAGAGGGGAGAGAGGGGGGGGGAGCAAAGGGAGAAAAAAGGATTAAGATAAGGAAAAAATGATGGTGAAAACTCATGAACATGCTTCATACATGTCACACACCTGTTTTTAGCTATAACCTAGCCATACACCACCTCCTAGGCTGTGCCAGCTTGAGGCATGGCAGTGCTCAGGTGGTCTGCTATTGTCCATGAGCAGGTGTGCAAGAGATCCTTCTCCCTTCATTCCCGTGTCAGAATGAAACCTCCTGTCAACCTGTTCTCTCATGTGTGGTATTCCAAAGCAGTCGAAAATAAAAGCAAGCTCACTCTGCTCATCCCATAAGCCGGAAAAGTTCAGCGGATGATGCCAAATGGATTTTCATAGGTATTCCCGAGTTAACTCCTGCTGAGGGCATCATTTATCCTTTGAATTTTCAGCAAAATCTTATCAATGCTAACACAGGTAACCCTTAAATACCAGGAAATGTGCAAAAATGAAGACAGGCCTTTCTTTGTCACATCTCATTTTTTAAAAATTAGTAGAGTCCTATTGACAACTTCTATAGATAATAAATGTACCGACTGTATAGAAGTACATGTCAATACTTTCAGTAGCAAATAAACTTTGGGACAAGGATACCTCATACCTTCTAATACTCATGCATTCAATTTTTTATTTCGCAGAAGTCGCCATTTATTCCTTAAAAGACTATGAAATGTTCCTCTCTTTAACTATCAGTAGGGACTAGTTAGTTACTTGACCTTTTACTGGTTGACTCCATACTAAGGTTGCCACAGGCATGAAAAATGTCTAAGGTCTTCTAGGCATTCCCAAAGTATTATTATATGAGACAGCAGTTGCATGGTGGCATGGGCAGCAGGTTTGACATCAGAAGATCTGGAATTGGAACCCCAACTCAGTCTCTTCCTCACTGTCTTTGGGCAAGTAAATCAACAAATATTTATTAAGCACTTACTGTATGCTAGGCACTGTGCTAAAGGCTGAGGATACAAGAAAAGAGAAAGGGAAAAAAAAGTAAAAATGCAGTCCCTACTCTCAAGGAGCACTTTCTAACACAAGTCATTCAATCCCTTTAGGCCTCATTACTATTGCCAATCTCAATGTCTGAAATGCTTGGGTTTCTCCTATTTACAAAGATTACTCTATTCATCACAATCATAAAATTGTCTACTGTCACTTTACTTTTACTATTTATTTTGTTCTTTATTTTTAAGCACTACCAAAAAAAAAAGATTCTAAAAATTATCTCTAAACATGTTTCCTGAATGAATTTCCTCTTTATATTGTTTCCGTAAATCCCTACCCTGAAGATTCCTATCAGGATATTGTACTTATTGCTTTGATTGTCCATTTCCAAGTCCATTTGGCCTTTAATTTCAATCTGCCCCTCAACTTCTCAACAAATTCTTATCTCCTTCTACCTGATATGTGGACTTCAAAAACTCCCAATTATGACCTTCCATAACTTCATGGGAGTCCCTACTTCAGAGATTTTTTCAATTATGTAGAATCTTAAGTTTTTTCCACCCTTCCCTTTGATGCAATAATCACCTTCTTTCTTCAACTTGAATTATCGTTTACTCTTTCCTCATCCACAGCTCCCATATCTAATCTACTATCAAGTCCTGTCAATTCCACCTCCACAACTCATCTTCTGTCAGTCACCTCCTCTCCACTGAAACTACCATTACTCCAGTTTAGGCCCTAATTATTTCTCCTATGGACAACAAAAACATCTATTAACAAGCATCTGTCAAGTGCCTAGAATTTTCTAGGTGCTAGTGGTATAAAGATAATCATTGGGGGCAGCTAGGTGGTGCAGTGGATAAAGCACTGGCCCTGGATTCAGGAGTATCTGAGTTCAAATCCGCTTCAGACACTTGACACTTAATAGCTGTATGACCCTGGGCAAGTCACTTAACCCCCATTGCCCTGCAAAAAAAAAAGAAAAGGAAAAAAAAAAAGAAAAAGGATAAAAATTAAACAGTTCCTGCCCTCAAGCAGCTTAAGTAAGGGAAGACAATAGTTTATGTTTATATATACATAAATAGTGTTGTGTATGTATACACACATGTATGCAAATACATATGCATATTTACAATTGTCACTCTCCTTCATTCTTTCTTCTCTCCACTACATCCTTCACACAAGCTACCAAAATATTCTTCCTAATGCACAGATCTAACCTTCTTGATTCTCCATGCAAAAATCCTGAGTTTTGTCTTGAAGAGAAGAGACACAGCAAGAGAGAAAGACGGGGTGGGGGGAGAGAGAGAGAGAGAGAGAGAGAGAGAGAAGGAAGAATGGCATAGACAAGTGCTGCACTTGACAGTCAGGAAGACCAAAGTCAGATGAATAAAGAAATCTCTTTGAGCCTCAGTTTCTTCAGTTATAAAATGAGAATAATAATACCTTTAACATTTACCTTGTCTGGTTGTAAGGATAAAATGAGATAATGTATTTAAAGTAATTCGAATACTACAAAGTATGATGTAAAGAGTAACTACCATTGTTGTTAATATTACTAAATAGTCCCCTGTATTACCTCTCGTATAAAATACTGTACAGCCTCTTTAGCCTGGCATTTAAGTTACTTTGGCTCAAATTTACCTTCAAATCTTATGGCATATTACTTTCCTCCAGGCACATTCTTCATTCTGGCAAAACTGAACTGTTCCCTAAACTCATCCTATATTCTCTTGCCTCCATTTGGATAGGCTTCCTCTCATGTCCAAGATGTATTTCTTCGACTTTTGCTGGAAGAAATCCTACTCTTCAAAGCCCAATTTGGGGGTTACTTCCTCCTCTAGACTTTCCTTCATCATCCCCCCCCTGCCAAACTGCAGTTTCTCCTTTCAAATTTCCCCACCGCATTAGATCTGGATCTCTACTTCACATCTATCACATTCTGACCTCCATCATATTATTGGTTTATGGCTTACATATCCCACCAAGTATATTATAAATTCACTAAAGGTAGAAACTTTTATTTTGCTTTTTTTTTTTGGGGGGGGGGGGCAGGGCAATGAGGGTTAAGTGACTTGCCCAGGGTCACACAGCTAGTAAGTGTCAAGTGTCTGAGGTCGAATTTGAATTCAGGTCCTCCTGAATCCAGGGCCAGTGCTCTATCCACCACACTACTTAACTGTCCTAAAGGAAGTAGAAACTTTTGATCTTGGCCTATGCAAAGTTTAGAGATAATGAGTTGTCTGGGTAAATCCAAAAGTTCTGGAGTCAAAAGGACTGGCTTTTTAGTCCTAAATTTGCCAATTCTAGTTGTAAAGTTAGGAAAGTTCTTTAAATTCTCTGGGCCTCAGTTTCTTTAGCTATAAAATGGGAAGGTTAAACTAAATGATAGTCAGATCCTATAATAACAAAGTGCTGTGTATATGGTGGATACCTATTGTCTATTAAATTACTGTTTAGTTATATTAACACCAAACATCAAACACTATCTCTATATTGTCAACCTATTAAGAAATCTCAGTTGATTCTACTGATGACTAATTTCAGATAGTTATAACATTTTTAAATGCTTTCTAAAAACCTTAAATGAGTCTAATTAAACTTCATAAAGGACCTTATTTTGCACCCCCACAGATAAATTTAGTATCAAAATAGAGGTGGGCAGCACCTCTGAGGTCCCTTATCTTATATATACTGAAATTCAGCTTAGGAAAGTTAATGTTATATAATTTAAGAACCTATTATAATTATGTCTTACCCTACACTTTAGACTAAATTCTGCTGGTCTTTGTATCTTTCCCATATAATACATGTATAGTTAAGGAACGAATAAAAGTAACTTGACCTGGTTGATAATATTTGATTCTTTCAAATCCTGTGTGATCTAGTGTTGGTACCTCCTGGCTTCCTTCAAGACTCAACTCAAATCCTACCTTCTGTAGATCTTTTCTTGTAACCTTTCTACCACTGCCCAATTGCTAGAGCCTTCCCTCTGAGATTACCTTCCATTTACAATCTGTGTATATAATTTTTATCTATCTAATTATTTATATGATATCTCCATCATTAGATGTGAGTTCCTTGAGGATAGAGTCCATTTTTCTGCCTTTCTACATGTCCCTAGAAGTTAGCACAGTTAGTGCCTGGCACACATAAGGGCTTAATAAATACTTGTTGACTGACTTTCTCCTCCTATCTTTCTTTCTTCTTTCTTAGTACTTTGCTGGTTCATCATTCAGATTATGTCCCCAATTGTGAGTGTTCCCCAAGGCTCAGTCATGCTGTTTGTTCTCTCTACTCTCTCTAATAATGACTTTATTAGCTCCCATAACTTTAATAGCAATGTCTATGACAATGGTGCGTGTGTAGAGAAAGAGATAAAAATGTAGATCTATAACTACAGTTTTATGAGACCATGACTATCATCCCCCAAGAATTATATCTAAAGTGAATCATCAGATTATGATACACTATCCTTTTTCATTTAATGTTACCCCCTAAGTGTTCATTTCATTTACCCCCTAAGTGTTGGGACATTAAAAAGACTGGATAATTGTGTTTAATTCCCTTTTATCTCTTTTTAAAAAGCCATATTGGTTTCTTAATGTCAATCTTCTTGTGAAGAATGGAGGGAGACACTATGATTTGAAAAGATGGCAAGAACACATATGACCGTTGACTGTGTAAGGAAGGATAAGAGATAAGCAGTCTGCTACAGTAATATCACTGTTATGTTGGGCTTTTTCCCTTTTTTCTTTTATATCTTGCTTGGAATGGTACTCATTGTATTATACAAATAATATAATACATGTTGTATTAAATGTCATATTGCCACTAGTAGATTAAAAGTTCATTGAGAATAAGGAATGTAAATTTTAATCTCTAAAACATACACAACATATCTTTTGTGTACTGGGCAGCTAGTAATTTTTTTTTAAATTAAAACTTTCTAGGGCATTGAGTGATTCTCCTATACAACATAACAAATATAGCCTATTATGTGAAAATATTGTGCAAGGCTCTGGAGGACAAATAAAGTTGAGATGACACATGTTTGCTATCATCAAGGAATAGATACATCAAAAAGCATTCATTAAGTCCCTACCAAGAACTAGACACTGTGCTAGGACCCAGAGATACAATGACTAACGTCACTGTAAAAACTGTCTCTACTCTTGGGATGTTTATATTTTAATGGAAGAGCTAAATATGTATGTACAAGGTAACATTATGGGAGGGAAGGTAATAGTGACATGGGGAATAGGAAAGGCTTCATGCAAGAGGTAATGCTTGAGAGGAGTAAGGAAGAAAACCAGAGTCTGAGGTGAGAAGGGAGCACATTTCAGACATAGACAATGGCTGACACAAAGACAGAGATGAAAGAAGGAATGCTATGTGTGGGAAACAACAACAAAGTGAATTTAGTTGGACAGTAGAGTGTGTGAAGGTGAGTCCTGTATGACTGGGACCAGATTATAAAGAGTTTTAAATGACAAACAGGAGTTACTGTGTCTTCTGAGAGGCAATTAGAAGCAGAAGTCACTGGAGTTTATTGGGGCCAGAGGGGAGTGGAGGACAGATTAGAGCAGAGGGAAATGTGAGCAAGAGGAATAAATTAAAAAGCTATGGCAATAGTAGCACAGAGAGGTTAAAAGGACGGGTGTAGAAAAGTAAGAGATCTCAAGGTGGTAGCCAAGGGAAGATCTGGGGAAGGGCTGGATATGTGGTATCAGAGATTGTGAGGTTCGAGGATGATATCAGAAGGATGGTGAAGCCCTCAAAAGAAGCAGAGATGTTTGGAAGAGGGGCAGGTTGGCTGGGGCGGGAGGAGAAGATAATGATTTCAGGATGTTAAGTTCAAAATGTCCAATAAACAGTAATGGGGGAATCGAGCTCAGGAGAGAGCCAGTGGCTGGGAGTCATCTGCATAAATATGATCATTAAACTCTTGAAAGATGACCAGTTCACCAAGTGAGAATGTACAGAGAAAGAGAGAAGAGATCCAGGACAGGGACTTGTTAGTTCAGAGTGTGTATGTGGTATGGATGATGACCTAGGAAAGGGGACTGAAAGGGAGGGGATCGCAGAGGTAGAGAGAGGGACGTCAAAAGAATTCAAAGAATAGAGCGTATCCATAGAGAGAGCGTGCTCAACAGAATTATCTGCTGCTAAAACGCAAAGAAGGAGAAAGCTTGAGAAAGGGCCATTAGATTTGGCAATTAAAAGATAATTGGTAAGTTTGGAGAGCAGTTTCAAAGGATCATAGAAGCCATCTAGTCTGATCCCTTTTTTTATAGGTGAGGAGAGAGGTACAAAACAGTTTATATGACTCGCCCAAGGTCACACAGAAAGAAAAAAGGCTGAGTCAAGATTTGAACACAGGCTCTCTGTGCAAGGATTGGAACCCAGGGCTTTTCCCATTTTATCTTTCTGCATAGTTGTAACAAATAATTCTAGTACCCAGAGCAAACACCAAAAAACACACGGGGACAAATTCAATTTGAGGAGTAGGGAGAAGAAGAAACCCAAGCAGGAGACCTTAGACCTTTAGACTTAAAATCTCATGGTGAGGAAAAGGGGAGCCAACAAATCCAAACACCCAAAGTTATTGGGATGAAAGAACAAGGTAGGGCCAGGCTTAAAAGGCATTCCCATCTGAAGTTCGGCCAAAGGAGAAAGAAATCAAAAGTTAAAATATTAACTAATCATCTCCATTAAGTAAATGCTAAATTCAACTAAGTCTTCATATTTTGAGCTCACTCGGAAAAGTCGAATTTGTCTCACCTTGGGTATAGATCTGCCACAATTTCAAGGGTGGTTTTAGTTTCAAGAAGGTGATTTCAATTCCCTGGGGATGAGGTATAATTAGTGGCCTCTGAAAGATGTCAAAACATTGGTATATACAGAGGTGAGGGCCTGGAGGCTAGCCAAGGTGTGGTGAGCACAGCAGTGGTGGAAGGATTGTCAGCAGTGGCAGTGAGTTGAGTCTAGTATGGTCTAAAAAGACTGAAGGAGGGCAGCTGCGTGTAGCATGGATTGAAGAGCAAATGTTGTATCATGAAAGTTCAGCAGAAGCCCTGGTGAGAGCAGAGGCTGAGGACCCTTGGCACAACAGAGCTTGCCTCGGAGCACCTTCCCATGAACAGTTTTCCTCTGAATCTGTATTCTGCTCAGAGTCTTTCAACATCTCCCTAACTTCTGGGAGTTTTTGGGGGGGTTTTGCAGGGCAATGAGGGTTAAGTGACTTGCCCAGGGTCACACAGTCAGTTAAGTGTCAAGTGTCTGAGGCTGGATTTGAACTCAGGTCCTCCTGAATCCAAGGCCAGTGCTTTATTCACTGTACCACCTAGCTGCCCATCTCCCTAACTTCTACAAAATAAAGTCAGAGTTCTTTAGTCTCACACTCCAGGTCATCCATGTTGCTCTTGCTGTTTTCACTGTTCTTGTTGGTATTACTATTATTAATCAACTTATATTGTACTTTAAAATTTATAAAGTACTTTATAATGATTATCTCATTTGACCCTCATGACAACTTCTGAATCAAATTTTGCAATTATTCTTCATCTGTTTTAAAAGAGGAGGAATCTGGGACCCGGAGAAGAAAGAAGACCTAAATAGGATCACCTAGCAAGCACACATCAAAGGCAGTATCCTAAACCAGGTCTCTCCTGACTGCAGGCCTAGCACTTCATTCCACTAAAGAGCCAGGCTAAGGATGGAAGCCTGCTGCAGTGAAAAGAGCCCTGTCTGGAGTCAGACAAACCAAGCTGGAATCCCCTCCCTGGTGGGAAAGAGATAGGTCTTTTCTTCTAGGCCTCAGCTTTCTCCTCTGTGTAATAGGAGGGTTAGACTGAATGATGTTCACATACTTTCCATGTGAGCCAAAGTGGACTACCAATTTAAAGGGGATTTTAAAGGTGTTTGCCAGAAGAATTAGGTGAGCAAAGGAATAATGAAAGCAACAGATCTTTTGGTTTGTTTATTTAAGGAAAGGCTGCACAATTTATCCTTAGATGCCGAAAGGTAGAAGTACAGAGAAGACAGAGATGAAAAGGGAAGAAGGAGGAGGAATCCTTATCCACCCAAACCAGAGTAGCATCCAACACTCCCAGGCAAGAGTAAGGGATATATATAGGGATTTCACCATAAAGTCTTGAGTGCTATGGACTTCAGGCCATTGTAGAAAGAAAGAGGAGGTGCATGATGAGCCTTCAAGGGGTTGTCCCTAAGATTTGGTAGATTATTTGTAAGGGGCTAAAATTCTAGGTATACTGTCTAAAATATCTAATGAGTGGTCACCATTAAATTAGAAGCTTCAGCAAGAGTTTAGACTTTATTAAGCATTTATTAAGGAGAATAAGAATTTGGTGAAGAGAGAGAGAAAGGCCTAGATTCAGCTGTCTATCTTGGGGAGCCAGCGTCTCCTGCTCTGCTCTCCTGACAAGAGAGAACCATACCTCCTTCATCCCACAAGCCTCCTGTGAAACTGGGAACATCCCATCCACTCACACACACAGCTCTAAGCTAACTGGCTGGTAGCTTTGATAAACAGTACCCACGAGCAAACATCACTTCCTGACACCAAGGAAAAGCCGCATGGCTTGCCCTCAGATGCCTTCTCCTCATGGTAGAGGTTTCCAACAGTAACTCTCCAGAAGGTGGCATCACTCCAATCATTACATATTAGAGCAAATTCTTACCACTGTTCCTGAGGCAGAACAGCATAGGGAAGCTAAAGAGAACCAGGAATTTTATAGAGAACAGCAATGTCATGCTCAGATTATCTGAATGGTCATCTACCTCTTATGCCAAAGACATGAAGCTGCCTATCCACAAGATTGTATGGAAAATGGAAGGCTCTGGGAAGATTCCAGAAGATAGAGGGGATATGAAGTAGGAGAAAGGGACAAAACTAGGACAGATACAGCCTGTCAAAGAAAAGCTAGTTCTGAAAGATGAGAGGTTTTTTGAGACTATAAAAGGTATATGCTGAATTGTAAATATGTCATAAGCTTTCCCATCTACTTTAAATATATGTAGTGATTTAATACTCACTCTTATTCTGGAAACCAAAACTAGAGGTTAGGGATAAAGTAGTCTCTTCTGTGATTTTTTTTTTTTTAAGTGAGGCAATTGGGGTTAAGTGACTTGCCCGGGGTCACACAGCTAGTAAGTGTTAAGTGTCTGAGGTCGGATTTGAACTCAGGTACTCCTGAATCTAGGGCCGGTGCTTTATCCATTGCACCACCTAGCCGCCCCCTTCTATGATATTTTATCAACATCAGTACAAAAATGTTTATTAACTATAAAATTCATAGTCTGTAACTTTGAAAATCATATATTTCACAATTAAAATATTTTTTACATCTGATGAGAAGTCTATTTTTAAAAACTGACTGTTGGGGGCAGCTAGGTGACACAGTAGATAGAAGCACTGGCCCTGGAGTCAGGAGGACCTGAGTTCAAATCCGACCTCAGACACTTAACACTTACTAGCTGTGTGACCCCAGGCAAGTCACTTAACCCCAATTGCCTCACTTAAAAAAAAAAAAACCTGACTTGTAAATTGTTTACAACCCATTGTTTTACAACCTACAGTCTTTATTTACCCCACTCCCTATGCCTGGAAAGCCCTTCCCAATGCACATTCCTATCACCATTTATGGAAACTTATCTGCCCTTTAATTCCCAACAAAGAAGCAACCTTTTCCAGAATCTTCCCTGATTCTTCCAGCCAAAAATTTAGGTTATCTGGAATGTAACAGGTACATAATGAATGCTTATTTCATTCTCTCTTAGTTCCATCTTTCTTCCTCTCCACCCCCCTTTCTCATTCATTCATTGATCAGTTTCTATTTTGTAGTACATTTACTTTCATAAGTTTTATCTGTCTTCTCTCTCCTGTAAATGGAGAAATACTCCAGACAGTCTATTTTGGGCATGACTAAACACACAGGGCTTCCTGAATGAAATCCATAGCCAGTTAAAAAAAATTGGCCTAATAATCTACACAAGAAAAAGCAAATGGATGAAGCATGTTTGCTGTTCAGGCTGTGATGTCCAGTTAGTCAGATGAGCAACATCCTAAATATCTTTTCAGTATATATCCTGTAGACAGGCACTATGAAGGGAAAAAATGGGTATAGAAAATAAATGGGTATAGAAATAAATGAGAAGAGAAAAACTAGACTAATCTGGGTGATTGTGCACTACTTTTACAACTCCAAATTGTTTCATTTCCATAGCTAATATTCTTCTGGTGACACTAGATGGCTGTGAATCCTAGAATACCACAATCACCAAAAAAGCAAAATAATGAGTAACCTAGAGGGCAATAGAGAGATGCATGGTGGGCATCAGTTAGCTGTAGCACATTGCCAATAATGACTAAGAAGTACTATAAATATATGCTAAAATGTACAATTGGCAAAGAAGGTGGGATGATCATCTACTATGAATAAGGAACAGCAGATGGATATTCTAAGCACTACAATAGCATTTGGGTATTATTTTGGGGGTTTTTGTTTGGTTGGGGTTTTTTTCCGTTTTTGCAACCATATAATGTTAAAAGACCTAAAGGAAAGCTTTCTTCTGTTGGGTAGATGGTCAATGGAATATTTATGGCGGGAATTTGACAAGAATAACACCATAACCCAGAGTATGGTAATAAGCACAACTTGATGAATTCATAAACCCACTCAGGTATTAAAGTGTCTCTCCTACTGTATTATAAGCTCTTTAAGATAGTAATATTAGATTTCCAACACTTCAGAACTGCTGAGTTCAAATGATCCACCAGCCTCCTCCTCCCCTCAACTTTCTTCCCAGTAAGTTTATAAAGTCCCTACTTGTACATGGTTATTCTTTTTCCTCATGACAGTACCTCATTAACCAACGAACATATCTATTTATTCATTTAATTATTTGGCTATCTCTCCATCCATCCATCCATCCATCCATCCATCCATCCGGAGCCCATTATGTGCTAGGCAGTATACAAACACTGGAGATAACAAAATAAAAATGAAACAGTGCCTACTCTCAAGCAGCTTATATTCTATAGTAGTAGGCTAGGGAGAAAGGAAGGGAACCCCCTAACATGGTAGCAACAACCAAAAAAGTACATATTCAATAAATAGCTATGCTCACAAGTCCAAAATGCCCTCCTCTTCAAATGTCATTCCCTTAATGAAGTTTTTACAAATCATCCAATCAGTGATAACCTTCCCCTGCCAGACATTATATAGTCCTTTGTTTTGTGGCTCTCTAGTGTACACATCACATATTTCATAGTCATCTATGGGCCAAACCACACCCCCTCAACTGGGACAAGCCCCCATAAGGGCAGAGACTAAGTCTATCTTACACTTTACCTCCCCACCCAAACCAAATTCTCTCTCTCATTCTCTCTCTCTCTCTCTCACACACACACACACATACACACACACACACCCTCTGCTTGGCAAAAAGTACTTGATAAATCTTTGTTATATTGAATTGATTATGTCAATATTTTGTGAAGAGGAGAGGATCACTGGCAGAGAGGACTAAGCAAATAAGACGTATTCTCTCTGGGGTACTGGGGTCCATCTACTGAAGTAGGAAGGGTTCAGTATCTTATGAGAAGTGGCTGGTGCTCAGGTATATTGGACTTCATTAGGAAGAGAAGTTCCAAAATTTATGCAGTTTGCTGAGGGGGGTTGCCTTCTTCCTAAATCATCAATAAAACACAAGAGAAGGAACCTGATGATATACGTATGTACATACACACACACATACACACACACACACACACACACCATATAGAATTTATATGGATTATAAGCCCTGGGAGCTGGCAAACTAGATGACTAGCAGAAATAGCAGGCACACAGATTGGCTAAAGTACTATTATAATTACTATAAAATGAGATATTAAAATATAGTCTAAACCTAACTCTTGTTTTTACAGAAGTGTAAAAATTAAAACTGTTGAAATTCAAGTCCATTTCATTTCCCTTCCAGCACTACTTATAAATCCATGGTTAGGGTTATGCCAGACCATACTAAAATTTCTAAAAATAATGCTCAGAGTTTAATTATGGGATGATATTTGTCTAATGTACTTCTACATTTCCTTCTGTCAGAGCTGCAGGAGGAAGGAAAAGGGGCCGTTAAAGGGTCTCCCTGAAATCCCTGAAGTAAAGTAGGCATGAGAGTTACTCTACTGTAAAACCCTCCAAGGAATACAATGTGTGAGAGTGCTATTTACAACTTACTTTGTGTATAATCAGCAGAAACAAAAGATATGACAACAAGCATAAAGGCTTCTCTCTCTTCCCAAGGGAATTCAGTGAAGGAGAATCAGTGGGCATTCACTTTAGTGTCAAAAGGGCTTCCAGGCAACACATCTTTGGGGACACAGAGGAAACATGGAAGACTTCCTACAAACACATGTACACATATATCTTGTCCCTTTCCTTTGTTTACTGAGATCACCCAGAGAACGTTAAGGAATAGACTTCTTAAAAGACTACTGAAATGACAGGCAATAAACGGGATGAAAATTAAGAAAAGGAAGCCACATAATAATAAGTGACATTTATATCCACCACTATAAGGTTTGCAAAGTGTATCACATACACTATTTCATTTGATCTTTAGAACAACTTTATGTGCTAAGTACTACCGGTGTGAGTCTCATCATTTTACAGATCAGGAAATTGAAGCACAAACAGCTGTGTGCCCATGGTCACACAACTAGTAAGCACAGAGATTCAAATCCAGGTTTCTTCTCATCTAGAATCCCCAGGCTCTTTCAACTACAGCACACTCTTTGTCTCTGGAGGCAGAATGGAAGGGCAAAGAGGGGACGTGAGGCAGGCGGAATATGACAACAAATTAAGAGGCACCCAAATGATTATTTGGGGGGAATATTACTAGAGAATGGGCTTATGGGGTCAGGGGTGCTGTTTGCTGAGCTTGAGTCCATTGAAATTTAATTTGGCTTTTAAACATTAAACATTCAGGTAGGCATTTGCCTGGTAGGCACCATAAAAGTCAAAAACTAAATAAACAAACTAACTTCCATGTCAGCTCAAGCCTCTTCTTCTAACCTGGCCGTGAGCCCAGAACTCTTCTGGAGTACAGTATATGTTTCAATTGCTTTAGTCTAATAGTGCTGAGGGAATGAGGAAAAGGGTACCTCACTAGATTCTGAGGAGGGAAAATACCCTGAAGGAGGAGGGGGAGTAGGAAGGTGCTGGTAGAAAAGTGTGAGAAGCCTCAATAATCAAGTCCAGAGGAAAAGAATCACCGTGACAAAGATCCTATGATGTCCTATGATTTTTCAAGTCCAATGACATTCCTGGTATGCCACATGAGAACTACAGCCCAACTCCATGGGCCTTGGACACCCAAGCAATGGGAAGGAAGGAAAATACACAGGCCACACTAAGAAATCAGGAAGATGATTAAATGACATAGAGTTACCACTAAGTTTGGCGGGACCCCATGTAAAAATGTCTGATTAAATTATCCTACACTTTACTGGAGTGGGTAACTATTATCACTGCTGGAAGAAAAATAAAGGCAAAACTAGTTGACCCTCCAGATGATAACCTGACAGTAATTTATCAACTTAAATCTTAAAATCTCCCTCTTCATCCTCCACAAACTGAACTGGGAGACCATGCCATGGACAGAATCCTAAAGCAGGCTGCTAGCCCATTCTCTTATAGGAAAGTAGCAAATAGGGCTAAAGGTCAAGATACTCAGAGTAGAACCCAGGCAGAAGGATAAAAGCAAGGTCTGCTCAGTCTGAAAGAAAAAGGTGAGTCAAGACTTGTTTATCCATTTTCCAAAAGAGAGGGGCCAAAAATATTCACTTTTTTTTTTTAATAGAGGCCTTAGGTAAGGCAGGATTGTATCAACAGGAACATGATAAGGATGGGAGATATGTTCTGAGAAACAAAGCAAGTGGAACAGCAGACTATGCCTGAGGGAAACATGGATCATCTTCTTGAAAGTCGTCCCAGAACAATGAACTACCAGTAGGGATGAGAGCATGGAACAGAATCTCTCTAATAAGCGATTCTGCTCCTCAACAGGTTGACAGACACAGAAAATGATTGGTCCAAAAATGCAAAAGATACACAGTCCTCATAGGAGCCAGGAACTTCTTAATTGACGTGCTCTTCCTCCCTCTCTGGAACTTGCTTTCCTGGGTCATTTGCCAGAGCAGTGCAATCTATAGTCTCCCTGAAATAAACACCTTCTGCATCTAACTTAGGTGAAATTTTCAAAACTAACAACAAAAAGACCTTGTGCATAGAATAAATGTGCATGGGATAAATGGTGAAGATCTCTCTTCCTTGGCAACACCCTGAAGAGCCTAATGGAGCATGAATAATACTAGAATTACACAGTATCTTTCTTTCAAAGAGACTTATATATATTGATTAATTCTCAAAACATCCCTGTAAATAGAAGGCAAATATTACCATAACTATTTTTTAAAACCAGAAAACTAAGGGCTTGGAGAGACTAATCATCAGTCCCCAAGTAACATACAAGGTTAATGATGAGACTCAACTAGGATACACATCTCATCTACAGTAACAGTATTTGAATCATAAAAATCACAGTATCACAAATTAAAGCTAGAAGGGAATTGAAGATGAGGAAATTGAAACCAAGAGAAGTCTTGACAAAAAGTCTGGATAAACTTACTTGTGCAAGATCAAAGTAATAAACAGAAAAGACAGTATTTGAACTCAGAACCTCTGACTCTAAAACCAGCCTGCATTATACTGCATCATCCTGGCTCTTCCATTTTATAAAACAATAATAATAAAGACTTACTTTCCTGGTATTTCAAAACCAGAAGATAATGTTTTTATCTGAAGTACAAGGTTAAGTAACAAAGATGCAAAATACTTATGGACAGCTTTTCCATTAGTACCTCTAGCTGCAAAATCAGATTATTCAAGAACAGGTAGTTGCAATAATCTCTCTCATTCAGGACTTTTAAAGGCCATCCACCAACTTGCTGCTTGAAAGTCCATTCATTCACATGTCTAACTCAATAGAATCCACTGCATACTCTCAGGTATGTCTCAGGTCCCTTTTCTGAATCAAAGTTCCAAACATTCCCCCCCTGACTTGGGATGTCAGGAACCCCCTACAGAAGGATAAATTTTTCATGTTTTATCTGTTCCAGCACTGTGAGAGTCCCATGATGGCATTTCTGTTTCCATAAAGCAAGCCTACAGTTAAAGGCTACTGTAGAGTTGTGAAGTTTGAGTGAGCTAAAAAACAAAGTTTAGAAAAGTAAAGAATTTTGAAAGGTGGAAATCTTTTCTAGGGAGCTTCTTTATTAAAGTATAACTAAAACTCCCAAACCTAGTAGGTGGCTTGGGTTTTGTTTTTTTTTAAGAATAACACAAGACATTTGAAAAATACACAGAGCTTCCAGGAGTACAAAAGGAATTGTGTAATAACATCCTTTAGTGCTATTTCCTATTTTCAAAAATGAGCATAAAACAGTGGGGGGGGGGGGGGGCGTGAAGGAGAGTTGGGGAGAATGTTTTTACATATATTAAGGCATAAAGATCAAACCTTCTCCAAAGCTTGAATAAGCTTTCCTAAATTATTTCAGTCACATTTGGGGACTCAAAATATATTGATGAAACCTACAGATGTTGATCCAGAGAGTCTAAGGGCATGTAATCTCTCCCTGGAAAAGTATGGCAACAGGATCAGAGAAATGTGAGAAAAATTAAGAAAAAAAATCTATTTTTGCATTAAAAGTCATTATATTATTTTTTGATATGTAGGTTTTTTTTAATATTTAAAAGGAAAATGTATCAATAATGAAAATATTTTCATGGGTCCCTTACTTATACCATATGAAAAAGTGTGTGAAACACAGGTTAGGTTCAGTGCATAGGTGATATACTGGAAAAGGTCAAGCAAGAAGATGGGGGATTAGTTTGAGCCAAATAAGCAAGCCACTTCATAAACAGTGGTATCTCTCAGCTCCAGATATGCTGGCAAAGCACTTACACGGAAATGATTTGGAGACAGAGACATTAACCTTATGATTCAAAGTGAAGGCATTTTAAAGCTATCAAGGACATGTTGAATGAGGCAACTTGGGTTTGTTCCAGTTCAGCTTCAGTCCTTTGGTGTCCACAGAGGGATTTTTTGTGTGTGCTTTTTTTAAAAAAAAAAAAAAAAAGGAAGATGAATTCAGCAAAAGAAAGGAAAGCTGAAGGGAGGTTCCTAATGTATGCTGAGTACCAAGTGTTTGGTTTCATTATTTGAGGCAGCTAAATAGCATATTGAATAAAGGGGCTGGGCCTCGAGTAAGGAAGAGCTGAGTTCAAATCCAGCTTTGGATATTTACCAGCTATGTGACCCTGGGCAAGTCATTTACCCTCTGTTTGCCTCAGTTTCCTCAACAGTAAAATAGTGATAATAACAGCACCTGTCTCTCAGGGTAGTAACTCAGTGACTAGCACATAGCAGGCACTGTATAAATACTTATCCCCTTTCCCTTTCCTTTGTTATTTGGTGGAGAGGTGGGGGGTTGAAGTTTGTGGGAGCAGATGTCATTACCAAGTTATGCAGTTTCAATTTATTTCTAATAAATCCTGTACCTATAGAATCACCCTTTCCTGGAGTTTTATTCCTTTAAAATAGAGATTTATGTCTTTTTTAAGTTTTCATAACCCACAAAGTACCTGGCAAAGTGGTCCAGTAGAATAAGTATTGAATTTAAAATCAGGAAAACCTGGGTTCCTCTCTCCTTTCAGACACTTATTAGCTATGTGATAAGAGGCATGGGCCTTCATCTTCTCTGAGCCAAAATTTCCTTATCCATAAAATGGAGATAAAAATATTTGTTATAAGGCTCAAAAGAAATGTATGTAAATTCGCTTAGAAGATTTAAGGTGATAGATAAATGTCTTCTTATTCTTATTCTTCTTCTTATTATTATTGGACATAACGGGCACTCAATCTTTATTAAATTGAATTTATTTTAGTCCATCAGAGCTTCAAAATGATATGGGACAAATTTATACTTGGTAAATGATTCTTTTATACATAGTTAACAAAAGGAGAAGATGGAAGGAAAAAGGTATAAAAAATAATGGGATAAAGGCAAGTGAGAATGGGAAAGATAAAGGGATGATGTAGACAGAAAACAGAAGAGTAAGCAATGTGTAAGTGTAAGAGAGAAAAAGGAAGCAATCTTTATACAGAGAAGCACCAAGAGAAAAAGTAGACTGACCACCCATACTAAGCCTCACAAAAAGAGTATGAAGGAACCATATTTGGTTCAAGTGATAAAAACAGAGTGGATGCTAATTATTAGATCTAAGTGCTTTTCTAGAGATGTGAATCCTTCCAGACAAGCAGACAGCCCTCACTTGACATGAGTTAGGCTCACAATGGAGACTGGGCCTGAAAGCAGGCCACAAATTGTGCCGACAGACCAGAGGAATTCATATCGCTGTAAACACCGGAGCCCAGGGAGCCATTACCGTGCTGCCAAAACCCATAATGTAGCATTCAGAAGGAGATCAATGAATCAACATGGTTTTCTTTGTATGTGAAGCTTGAACATTGGCATTATAGAGGAGGAATGAGACTCCCTCCTAATGCTCTACTTGCTAGATCCAAACACAAGTCATAGTATGCATTGCACAATTTCCCCCAAAACCTGCTACAGCCCTTTAAAAAGAATTTTTTTAAAAGGGGGGGAAATGTAGAAGCATGAGCAGTTAGTTTTTAATGAATACCTCCACTCCCTCAAGCCCCCAGCCCATTCCATGTTCACTCCTTTAATTGAGGCCAACTGGAATTCAGTAATAGTCATCTCCTAGACCAGAAAGATGAGATGAAACCCCCTCAAAAAAAAATCAGAAAACCCAAAACAACAACAACAAAACAAAAAACCCAAAACACCCAACCTCTTTGTGAGAAATGGGTAGTTGTCTCCTCTCAATGTGGATATAACAGTCAATCATACTCCCCCTGACCTGTTTGTAGGACAAAGGTCTCAGATCCCCTCCTCCCCCTCAGGTTAGCAAGGTCACATGGTTCAAGGAGCCCTGGTCTCAATAAGGTCCGCTCCAGAGTTGAGTCCATATAAGGTCCACTCCTGAGTTATGCCCATACAAGGAAGAGGGGTGGGACTACTGCGTTCAGATTAGCTAGTTTTTGCATATAGATTGTAACCCCACCAGTGATGAAAAAGGGGGGGGCCCATTCGCGTTAGGGACTAGGGTATAAAACAGGGCCTGCGAGCCCCCTTTCTGGGCACCCACTAGCTGCACACTAGAGTGTCTCCTTCTCATGAGAAGAAAATAAAGCCTTTGTCACTTCACTGCTGAGTTCCTGAGAATTATTGAGAAGAGGATGGATTTTTCCCTCACACTCTTTGACCACTAATATTTTCCTTCTTACTTTCTCAAGAGGACTAGTGAAGAGATAAATTTAAGGAGACATTTTTTTGTGCTTTCTTGGGAACTTTTTTTTAAAGGATAATTCTTTACCACCACCATCACCCCACCAAAAAAAAAAAAAAAAAGAAAAAATTGCCCAAAGCAAGTAGATAGGAAGGATATTTTATTAATAAAAAAAAAATCTATTTGACATACTTGGAACCTTGGCATCAAACATAATATAGATCTGGTCAAGTGCTGCTCAACTACTAAATTCACACAATCCTCATACAAAGTATTTTCTTTCATCTTGCTATATATGTTCACTACCCTCCTTAGTGCACTCACCAACTTATACTACTTTCATCATTAGAGGCAGCTTAGTGGCACAGTCCTCAGACACTGCAGCCCTGAGCAAGTCCCTCAAGGTTCAAATCCTGCCTCTGACACATAATGACAGTGTGATTCAGTAAGTCACTTGACCTCTAAGCGCCCCAGACAAATCTCTAAGACAAAAAAAGTTGTAGAGAGGTACAAAGGTCATTGGTAGAAGTTTTTTCATCCCCATATCAGTGAAAATGCTCATTTTATAGATGAGAACATTGATGTTGAGAGGAAAAATTACTTTTCTACCATCCCAGAAGTTTTAAGTACTGAAGTTACAATGAGAATGGTAGCCAGGGCTCTCTTCATGAACTACTAACTGAATCTTTCATCTTTCTGTTTTGTTTTCATATTCTAAACAACACCAGAAATCTAACAGGTATAAAACAAACATCATGTCCTATCATCATTTGACCCTAATTCTGTTATATTCTAGCTTTCCAACTGTAAATGTCAGCATCAACCAAGATTCCACCCAGTCCCTAAACCTCGCTCCCACTCAATCAAGCCACAAAATTCTGTGAATTTTTTTCTTTTGAAAACTGTTTCACACCCTTCCCTTCCCATTTGATTACCCGCACCCAGTTCAGGTCTCATTAACTCAAGTGGGGATGGATCTTAATACCTGTGTTACCAGTCTTCCTGCCTCCATTATTCTTCCTCTCTTACCCATCCTACACTCAAATGAAGGATTCATGCTAGGAAACTGGACTTTATTCAGCCTTTTCCTTCCTTAAAAATCTTCAATGAAACTTCCATGACACATCATATATTACTTTATGTCAGTTATCTGTGAATATCTTTCAACCCTGTAAAACCACAGTGTCACACAGGGCCTTTCACAGAGTAGATGCTTTAAAAAATCTCTTGAATGAATAAATAACAGTGTCAAATTAAGATCATGGGATGGGATCTTGGAGACCCTCAAGTCTAACTATTTAATTTCGTATATGAGGAGACCCATACCCAAAGATAGTAACTAGTCTATGATCCTAAATTCATTTTTACAAAAATAATAATAATTCAACAACTGAAATGAACCAAATGAGTACTCATTAGATGGCTGCTATGTAGAAGGCAGTGGGAATATAAAGATAACAGGTAAACAGTCCTGCCCTTGAGAAGTATATATTCAGGGGGCAGCTAGGTGGTACAGTGGATAGAGCACCAGCCCTGGAGTCAGGAGGACCTGAGTTCAAATCCGGCCTCAGACACTTAACACTTACTAGCTGTGTGACCCTGGGCAAGTCACTTAACCCCCATTGCCTCACTAAAAAAAAAAAAAAGAAGAAGAAGTATATATTCAATGACATGGAGGGGAAGGGAAAGATAAAACTTATACAATTATATACAAAGCAATTTCAAGAGGGAGATAATGCTACTAACTAGACAAAATCAGGAAAGGCTCCAGGTGGCATCTGAACTGCTCTTTGAAAGAAAGGATAGATCCTAAAAGGCAGCTAAAGGGGGAGCACTTTCCAGACAAGGCATTGGGGGGAGGGGGGGGAGGGGGGGAGGGGGGAGGGGGGAGGGGGGCCCAAGACTGGGGTTGATGGATTGATCACTTGTGCAACAGGCAAAAAGGCAAGAGATCAAACATCTCCCATGGAGACTGTGTGAAGGAGAGTCATATGAAGTAACTGGAAAGATAGGTAAGAACCAGATTTTCCAGGGTTCTAAATACCAAGCTGAGATCTCTCTTTTTTAAAAAAATTTCATCCTAAAAGTGTCAAAGAGACTCACTGAAGTTTTTTTTAAGTGGGGAGAGGGGTTCAGATCTGTGTTTCAGCAGTATCAACTTGGCAACTCTTGTGAAAGATAGCTTGGAGACAAGAGAGAAACCACAGGCAGGTGGATCAATTAGTTAGCTATTACAAAAGACCAGGCTAGATATGATGATTAGAGAGATATGGGACAAATAGCAGATAAGGCTGAAAAGATAGAATTGGCAAGACTTGTCAACTCTTTGGATATGGGGGATGAGAGAGTGCGTTCAAAAGTTATTCCAAGACTGCAAACCTAGGTTGAGTAAGGAACAATGTATATTATCAATAAAATGGTACAATCTGAAGCATGGGTTGAGAGAATCAGAAGTTCCACTTGAATAAACTGAATTAGAGTTGCCTAAGGAGGCACTTAGGTGGAGGATCAAGTAATCACTAGATGACCTGCTGAAATACAGGAGAAAGATTCAAGCCAGATATACAGATTTTGGAATGATTTACAAAGAGATAACTGAATACATAAGAGTTGATGAAGACACCCAAGGAGAAAGCATAGAAAAAAGGGTCATTCATGACAGGGAAGGCTCATACAGTACGCTAGAGGGAATTAGTGATAGAGACTCTCAAGAGGATTGTCTGGGAGGTAGGATAATGAAGAGATAGCAATGTCACAGAAGAAGAAGAAAGCATTTAAAGGAAGAGAAGGTGGTCAGCAGTATCAAAAGCTGAAACAGAATTTAAGAAAGAGATAATTAAAAATGGTCATTGAATTTAAGCAGTTAAGTAAATCATTAGTAGGGCAGCTAGGTAGTGCAGTGGATAGAGCACTGGATTCAGGAGGACCGAGTTCAAATCCAGCCTCAGACATTTGACACTTACGTAGCTGGGTGACCCTGGGCAAGTCACTTAACCCTCATTGCCCCATCCAAAAAAAAAAAAAAAAGATATCATTGTGGCCATTTCAATAGAATACTGATGTCAGAAAACAGATTTCTAGTGCGGTTAAGCAACTGTGAAGTGACATAGTAAAAACAATGAGTAAAAATGACTAGGATTGTGGTTGTGACAGGAAGAAGAAGACAGGATGATCTCCAAGGGGTCAAGTGAAGGATTTTTAGAGATGAGGAAGAGATCATATTTGTAGGTACAGGGGAAGGACTCAGAGGATTAGGAAAGATTGAACAGAGGATTCAAACAGATTGAAAATTAGACAAATAGAGGGAATTGCTGAAGGGTCAAAAAACTCCCATGTAACACTGGATTTGAATTGCTGATTTAAATTTTCTTAGCTCATTTGATCCTTATGGCTACGTAAGGCTGGTATTTGGTTATCGATTTTTCTCCAACTCCAAAGACCTGTGATTTCACTGATCCAGATCAGGGCACAGCACTCTATATACTGGAAATCATGAATTACATGGGAAAGGAAGGAAGGAAGGAGGAGGGAAGGGAGGGAGGGAGGGAAGGAGGGGAGGGAGGAAGGAAGGAAGGAAGGAAGGAAGGAAGAAGGAGGAAGGAAGGGAAGGAAGGAATGGAAGGAAGGAAGAAGGGAAGGAAGGAAGGAAGGAAGGAAGGAAGGAAGGAAGGAAGGAAGGAAGGAAGGAAGGAAGGAAGGATAATCCATCACCTGCTTACCAACTGTTTAGTGATAAGTCTTTCTAAACTTAGTGTGGCTGGTTCTTTTGATGACAAGACACAATGTCTATCATCAAGTTCCAAATCAAGTATTTCCAGCTACAAAAAAGACCTACCAGGATGTGTGCTGGCATGACCTTTAAGAACACAGGCTCATCTTAGTAGAAAGACAGAAAAATTGAAGTCCAAAGAACTTAAGTGATTTGCCCAAAGTCATATAACGTCGGTTAATGGCCTGGAAAAAAGTATCAATACCAGTGAAACAACAGCTCTTTGGAAGTTGGAAGAAAACAATACCAAGACCACTAGCATCAATGCATACAATAAATTCAAAATTAGATCATGAGAGTCAGAAAGTTCAAATACAAATATATACACTCCCCTTCCATTTTTCTAAAGACCATGAAATCATAATTCAATATTTGAAAACTGATTGGCTTTGCAAGTCTATTAACTGATGGGTTAGGCCCATAGGGGTGGGCCCATGATTTTTTTAGTATAAGGAACTCCTAGATAAGGAAATGAATCTTACCGATGCAGGTTGCAACCTTCTCTGCAATTTGAAGTTTGATAGTTACCTAGAACACTGAGAGTTTAAATAACTTGCTCAGTGTTATAAACCTATATGAATCAAAGGTGACACTTCAAACCTTACCCTAAACTGATGATCTATGGTATAAAAATCAGGCTTCAGTTTATTCCAGAACACAGTAAACAACTATGGGAGAGCCATCCACTATTGGAATGAGTTCACAATTAGGGAGTCTACAGAGTAAGACTTTCTTTTTCGAGAGATCTGACGTTCCAGAACATATTACTGTATTTTTTCTTTTTAAATGAAGCTCTCAGGAATTTCCTTCTAAAGTAGACAGTGAGAATGACATCACACACATGGACAGGCATACTATATGCTGAAAAAGAGAAGTTCTTTAACAAAAAGGATGCATCACAGGGGGGAGGAGAATATAAAAGAAATGCTATTCATGAAAATGTATTAATTCAATCAGTGACTTTGCTGCAGGCTTATCATAAAAAGGTTCATAAAGTGCCCAAAAGCCACATAAGATTTTAGAATTATGCTGCTCAATGATTGATTCTCAGTGAAGAGTGAGAGAGAAGAAATTTCTCTCCACCCTCATTTTACTTATCCAGGAAATAAACTTCTGCAAGATTGGCTCTAGTATTTTTATCTAAAAGGGTCAAATATTTTTTGATGCAAAAAATGAAGGACTCTGATATGCTTTTAGGAACAGGTGCCAAGTGAAAGTAAAGTAGACTATGGCTTATTGGCTTCCAGCAAAAATGTTGAGAAGAGGATCTTTGATGGTCACAATTCCCAATAAATACTAAGCAAAAATCTAAACTTAAATTCAACAGCTGGAGTGAATTCCTATGTCTGTTTTACCTTCAAATTTGTGGATTGTGAAAAGATGGCATATAGAATTCCAGTGCCTTTTAATTGGCTTTAACATCCATTTATCTATTTTTAAAAAGAATGTTATGGGCATTAACATGCTTTAAGGGTTAAACCTAACATATTCTCCAACCTCTTAGTTAGATATGATTTACAGATGTGCTATACAATTATGTACATTCTAAGAACTGTTTCTAATTTTTTCAAATGGAGGCATAGTCTGTATAAATCAGTATTCAGACTGCAGTTAGCCACAAAAATGTGCTTTGGCTTTTTAGGTTTTTCCCACAATCACATAATTTCATTGTTATATTAAACAAAATCTATTTCATGAATATCTCCATGTGAAAAGATACATGAAGTAATCACAACTGTAAAGGGAGAATTTACATCACCCTTTTTTCACATCCAACACCAAATGGATTACTTTTTGGGGGATATCACATGAACATCACAGTATCATTTCATTTAACAACTTTCAGCCAACTACCTCCATGGGACACAAAAACAGGCACCAACCTTTAGTCTACAGATGAGGAAATTGAGACTTTACAGGGTGCTGGGTATCCGACATCCTGGGAATAATGAAGCTGAAGCCAAGTTTCTTAACCATTATTCTTATATTTTAATAACTAATTAAAATAACATCAGCATCAGTAATTCATTCATATAGGGCTTTGTATTTACAAAGTGTGCATTATACACATTGTCTCATTTATTATATAAAGGATAAAGATCAGGAAAGGACTTGAAGAGATTGCCTAGTCCAAATTCATTTTACAGGTGAGGAATTCGAGAATCAAAGATGAAAGTAGGGGGCAGCTAGATGGCGTAGTGGTTAAAGCGCTGGCCCTGGATTCAGGAGTACCTGAGTTCAAATCCGGCCTCAGACACTTCACACTTACTAGCTGTGTGACCCTGGGCAAGTCACTTAACCCCCATTGCCCCGCAAAAAAAAAAAAAAAAAAAAGATGAAAGTAAACTTTCCCATGTCACATAGGAATTAAATAACGGAGATGGGGTAGGGGTTCTTAGGAATTCCTCTTTAAAGAATTACACCCTCTCACACAAAAATCCAATTAGAATAAAATAATATTTTCTTTAGGTGCTAGGGAAAGGAAACCAAGAGAGAAGTCCTTCAACTTCTTCTCATGGGGAGAGGCATGGTTATCTGAGATACCTATCTCCTAGAGCAGGAGACCGGCAAATACTTTTATAGAGGATCTATGGTGGTCTGATGGGGTGATCATCTGGCTGTGGAAAGTTCCCTTACTGGAGGAGGACCATCTCCCACTAGTAGTGGGCTGGGGGAAGTGGGGTGAGAGGCGGCAATGATCTCTCAAGCTATCTCTGTCCCTCTCATGCCACAAAGGCAGCAGCCACACCTAATCTTATATCCCCAAGGGGTGAGGGAGACTGGAATGAAGGGTGGTGGTCCTGGAGCTAACTCAGTCCAGATAGAGTGCTGCTTATCTCTTTGGTTTAGTTTCTCAAGGTTACTTTATTTCCCAAAAAAAACTTCTGAGGTACTCCAGGCCCATAATACTATGATTTCAAAAACAACCTGGGAGCAGTTAGGTGGCACAGTAGATAGAGAACCAGCCCTGGATTCGGGAGGACCTGAGTTCAAATTCGGCCTCAGACACTTAACACTTACTAGCTGAGTGACCCTAGGCAAGTCACTTAACCCTCATTGCTTCACCAAAAAAAAACAACAAAACAAAACAAAAAAACAACCCACCAACGTTGTAGGGGGGAGGGAGGGAGAGAAATTTAAAACTAGAAATCTTGTAAAAAGAAATGTTGAAAACTATTTCTATATGTAACTGGAAAATAATAAAATACTTTTATGAAAAAAAATAAACCAACCTCGTTAGACAGGGAAGATTTTAGTAAATACTTCTATCTCAATTATATAGATATGGAAAACTGAGGTACGGAGAAACTTATTAATTTACCCAACTTTCATCATTGAGAAACTCATCTTTAGGTCCATAGACTAAGTCAAAAGTTCTTTCTACTATACCAGACTAGAACTACAAGACAAACATTTATAGGGTGGTACTCAAAAAAGGAAGGGTCCTAACCAACAATGAAACATGACTTTAAATCAACTATAAGGGGGCAGCTAGGTGGCACAGTGGATAAAGCACCAGCTCTGGATTCAGGAGGAACTGAATTCAAATCCTGCCTCAGGCACTTGACACTTACTAGCTGTGTGACCCTGAGCAAGTCACTAAACCCTCATTGCCCCACAAACAACAACAACAACAACAACAATAACAACAACAACAAAATCAACTCTAAGACAAATTCAGTTGCGAAGAGATGGGAAAAAACATTTGAGAAATAAGGCTCCATGGAAGGGACAATGTCACTTTTTGTCAAACATCACTAACAGTAATGAAGGTAGTTAGTCTAAATTAAGTTTACGTACCTAAATTAGCATTGACTATGAAAATGTCTTTAATTGGCCTTTAATTTTTCCTGGGTTTCTATGTTAACCTCTTTAGTCATAAGTTTAATCAATTTTTTTTTTACCAGTATGGTCCTTATTATCACAGTATTCATGCACATCTATTCATTCAAAAAGCATTTATTAAGCATTTATGTACAGACAAAAGGGAGAGGTACAAAACTTAGGTCCATGGTCCCTGACCTCATGGAGTTCACAGTCTGACCCATGGTTGGGAGGCAAAAATGTTGCCAGTTTTAAGTCTGATAGACACACTCCAAAAAGGTTCAATTACAATGGCATCTTAACATTAACCAATGCCAGTGCACATTAATGAATATTTTAGTGCTTTGGGAATAAAATTTTAAAATCACCTCACTGGCTTTTCCTCATCTATATATGTTATTTTTCAGTAGACAAATTTCATCAATAGGAGGAAAAAAAAGAGATACGTGGATTAACCCAAATAGTAGTAAGAACATAAGGACAAATGTTAGTCAAAAAAAAAAAAAACTTTTTTAAAGAAAGAGAAGGAAGTAATCATTTATATAGCACCTATTATGTGTTAAGCACCTTTCGCAAATATTATCTCAAGAACATGTTAACCTAATGGACATGTTTAACAATAAGCAGTTTATTTTGGAAAATATATCCCAAAGAATTGCACTTGCCTCATCCTAGAATAGTGACTTTGGAATTCCTTGTCTATCTCTTTAGAAGTCTAAGGGGGGGCAGCTAGGTGGCGCAGTGGATAAAGCACCGGCCCTGGATTCAGGAGTTCCTGAGTTCAAATCCGGCCTCAGACACTTGACACTTACTAGCTATGTGACCCTGGGCAAGTCACTTAACCCCCATTGCCCCGCAAAAAAAAAAAAAAAAAGAAGTCTAAGGGAAGAATTAGCTTGAGTAGTAGGAGTTGGTAACAACTAAGAAATCTGTACAATCTGCTAGTTCTATGAATGGGATGACAACATATACTTTGAGGATATTTCTCAATATAATCCACTCCACTATTTTTTTAATTGGGTGCAATTACCTAATTGTTCTATTAGTTAGGAATTAGATATATAATAAAAGCAATGAAAAATAGGCGTATATAAGATTTAATAGTTCCAAGGAAAATCATATTCTAAAATTTGTGACTTTCAAATTGGAAAAAGAAAGCTCCTATACATACAAACTCAAGAATGTAGAGCAGGAAAAAAATGTTTAAAGCAGATCTACTTTAACATCTAAGGAAGATGTTAATGAGTTCATCTAAAATTGGAAGGACAGTCAATATATGAATCATGATTTTAGATAGAGCTGATTGTTGTTGAGTTTATGACCTTCCATAGACTTTGTCAATATAATTGTTAAAACCACCATAAACATAACACTAATCAAATAAAAGTTATGTTTATCTGACAATGAATAAATCATTTATCCAAACCTTTGTGAATCATTCTCAATTTTTCCTCATCAAAAAACAGATTATGCAAACTTGGTGTCTATTTTTCTGTTGTGGTTTGGGTTCTCAACTTGGACCAACACTGCACAATTTTTCATTCTGATATCTATTTTTTAAAATAACCTTATTTTTCATCAATGGAAATGTTACATTCTGTAACCTGCTTTAAAAATATTTTTAATTTAATCAGGACATGTCTAATTTTTTGGATCTCAACATGACTCATACTTTTAAAAAACAATCAATGAACAAGTACATTGATCAGCATATAAAACAAGAATTCAAATTTGAAGATGAAAAGACAGAGAAGGGTATTTCAAAACTAAAATCAAGCATGTTAAGGAGTATTTTAAGGACTACTCAAGCCAAGATAGCCTATATTTTCATATTTATTTCATTAAAAATAAATGCCAGAATCTTTGAGAAGTATAAATGTATACCATCAGAAAGCTTTTATCTATCACCTTATTTTGAATGGTATAAACATAACACATGGCAGTAGACATGCAATTTGGAAAAAGTAAAATTGTGTATAGTATATTCTTTATGTCTAACCTAGAAAATGACAAAAAAATAAATTTCAGTACCCAGAATTAGTTTTTTCTTCCTTTGCATTAAGAAGTAGCGAAATATTTCACATAACCCCCCCCACACACACACACACAAAAAGAAATCACATAACAGAGGCACATGGATTGAACATTCTGTGTATATATTCATACACACACACACAACACATTCATAGATCTTTATAAGAACATGGTGAAACTGGTAAAATTACATTTGGGGAGGAGGTAAAAAACCATTATGTAATGGCTCCAGGAACAATCTCAAGGTCTGAAAAATCCTAAAAACATGAAAATGCTAATGTGGTTTCACAACAAAGTTCCTTTACAAGGACCACACACCCACATGACTTGCATCTTTTAAACTGTCCTATTTCTAGAATGCCTACTTTCTCCCCCCCCCCCTTTTTTTTTAAATCACACTAGAACTCTTTGGCTGCAACTAAATTAGATGGTTCTGTTTAGCTCATATGAATGACCCCCATCCCTCCCAAAGTAGCAAATTCAAGTTTGTTTGTTTTTCCCCAGTCAGTTCTTTGATTCCTAAACTGTATCTCTCCCTAAAATAAACCATTATTATAAAGAGATGGTTAAAAAAATGTAAAAAGGAATGAGGGAGTAGTAATGGTAACATACAGTACCATGAGCTGCTTTGGCCTCCCAGTCAGTGGTGTACAGTTAACAGATCACTCCTGGCCTTCAGCAGACAGCAAAACACAGCTCTGGGAAGGAGGGAAGGAGGATGGGGGAGGGGGGTTCATCTGGCAGTTTACACAAGAAGGCAACTCAGCTCCGTTCTGGCGCATTCCTTCTCTCTATCTCCCAACCTCTTTGCGTGTGTCTTGTCATATTTTCTTCAGCTGTTAATTGTCCAGACTGCAAGACTTTAAACAGCCACAGTTTAGGAAAAGCGAAACCCTTCTAAGTGACTATCACAGCAAATCAGCTTCACGCTGGTGGGTAAAATTTTCCAAGGGAAGTGTTCTTCTGATAGTTCCTGAGTCTCTAAGTCACCCACACACCCCCCCTTCTTCCCCACTCTCCGCCACACACACTCCCCTTGAGGGCTAAATGCACTTGTGGCAATAAAACATTCATGCGACTTGGAATTTTAACACAATGCCATTTCCCTAGTTTAACCTGAAAGGAATGCACTAGTCACAACAGACTACATCATCTCGCCATTAAGCTTTGCCAAGGAACCGCTCTTTTGGCTGTGCAGGGCCAGCTTTGCCGGGAAAGGAGTACACAGACCCACACACAGAGCACAGAGGGGCCACCTCTGCTTCCTCAACCTTATCCAGCAACACCCTGCTCTTAACCATGACCCCTGACCCCCCAGCCCCCAGCATTGTGATAGGCTTGTGATGCATGTGTCACTTTGGAACTTCTGAAGTCACAACATTGGGCAAGCCGGTCCAGTGTTCCACTAATTTGCTGCTCTGTCTCAACAGGCACTTGGCTTATTGCTAAGAGCCCTTTTTAAATTATTATTACCACTACTCAAAGTTGCATGCTTAAGTATAAAGATGCCTTTTTTCCCTTTATTTAAAAAAAAAACCTTTACATTTGCATTCAGTAATTAGGTTATGATTACTGACAAAACAGTTTGCTTAGGGGACTACTTATCAAAGCTGACAGTACTTTTGAATTCTAGTAGCATTTAATTTATATTTTCTTTAGAATCACATGCACACATACAACGCAAAAAATAAATATCTCTTTGATTTCTCCTGGGAACTTTGGTGGAAAAGTCAAAGGTGTTGAGTAGTAAAATACCTATGCTTAGCATTTTCAGAAGCTAGTGAGCTAGGTTACAAGGTAAAAGGTAGGAAAGCTGAATGCCAGGAACTTATATTTAATCATTTATTTATTGCTTACCAAGAGTTTTTGGTCCCTGAGAATATATTAGAAAAGATAGTAAGAAAAAAAAATATATAGCAAAAGAAAATAAGAACATTTTGGAAACATTTTTTTTCCCTTAAAACTGTGCTTATTTATTTTAATGCCTCGTTTATTTAACCGACACCAAAAGAGGTCCATTTAAAATGGTCTAATGGAAAGAGCACTGAACTATGATCAGAACACAGGTACTAGCTAGCCTACTGAAGTAACTTATCACAAGGTCTTCAGAAGACCTCTAGGCCTGTTTCCTAAACTGTAAAATGAGGGAGTTGGACTAGATTTGACATATAAAGTCCATTTCAGCTTTGAATCCTCTGATTTAATAACATGAATCAAGTTATGTAGAATTATTTTTAATTAATAATCCAGAAAGAGGCCCAGGTACAAAGAGGCCTTACCCAACCCAACTTCTCAGACCCACCAAAATCAAAGAAGCCCTATAAGACTTACTTTCTTTTACGTTCATGCATATTATTAAGGAAACTGTTTATATCAATTTTATACCAAATTCTTTCAATTCCTCTTTTTCATGGACAGGCCCTTTCATTCATTCAGCTTTTTAACCCAAAAACATCAAATTGTTCTTCCCTCCTCCCCTAGGGCATTCATTCCTTTTATTTTAGGTATTGCCAGGTAAACTATGGACAACCCTATCAGGACTTCCACTCCAGTTCCCAAAACTGAAACTATCACCTGCATGATTAAATTAATCTCCAGTGGCTCAGTGCACTTCTGTTATAATAAAGTAACAGAGATAAATACATCTGCATACATACCATATCAGATGTACTTCACCAGGGTGTCTCATGTTTATGTAATACTAACACAGTAGGGCATATTTATTTAGTGGTCCTGGTGAGAGTTGCTTAACAAGCTAATATGCACATAAAAATAAAACTGAATTGCCCTCTTTAAGCCTTAAATTTTGTCTTCTTAGTAATTGGAATTAGTTTTTAAGTAGACATTGTGACCTGAGAAGTTACCTTTCCTCTTAGATTGACCATGATAATTTTAGATTGAGAGATCCACAATTAGGAAACTAAGATACATACATGCCATACAAATGTGTACACACACACACACACACACACACATACAAACACACACACACACACAGAGAAAACCTAAACTCAATGGGATAATGATTATAAAAACCAATATTAAGTAATATCTTCAAATAATAAAATATTCTTGAATTATGCATGAATTCAAATATACTTATTTTTTGAAATTCAGGTAAACTCATATATTAAGCATACATTCATATTACAGCCATGCTATAACTACTGAGAAAAATGTTAAAATGTCCCATAGGAGCACATTTAAAAACAAAAAGAAAATTTTCCACTAAAAATTGCTAAAAGGCATATTTCTGCTTATGTCAAATATCTGGGTTCAACTTCAGAAGAAAGAAAAATTTTTATAGTAACTAAGAATTAGTTGGGGAAAAAATTAAAAATTAACAATAAAAAAATTAGCAAGTGTACCTAACATTTATAGCATTTTGTTGGAAAGGGAAAAGAATTTAGTGAAAAAGAGTATTAGACTTTGAATCAAGAAAGCTCTATCCTGCCATTAACATTTACTGGCTGTGTCACCTTAGATAAGTCATTTGAGTTCTCTGAGCTTGTTTCAACAACTAGGGCACCAACCTTAGAAAATTTTTGTGACAATCTAACAAAATTAAGTATATTCATTTTGTATAAACATAAAAGCACCTTCATAGTGTCTGCTAACTTCTCCATGGTTAATAATTGTCAGTATAAAAAAAATTAAAATAGCATTTCATTTGTTTTCAACAAAATACAATAATCAATTTCACAATTGTCTTCATTATTGCAAATAATTATAATATTCTTCTCCTAATCTTTTTAAGTCTGACTCAGAAAACCTAATATTACCAGAAACAGAAAAGGTAGAAGAAAATATTGAAAGCATTTAGAAATACTGATAATCCAGCATGCCTGTAAAATGTTTTTTAAATCCTAAAGTATGACAGAAATCTTCATTCATTAATACTTTGATTAAGGATGAATGAACCTAGGATTTTCAAACCTTTGATACCAATGGATGACTCCATTGACATTTTAACCAAAAGTAGTCCTTTCAAATTTTGGCCAAATTTCTATTTCATAAACAGCTTCACCTACTCATCTCATTTGTGTTACCTGGTATATAAAAAACCTATACAATTAAAACATATTACTTCCTTGACACCAAAGAAAATAAATATGATTCTCTCACCAACCTAGAGAGTCCAAGAAACATGTGTGTGTGTGTGTGTGTGTGTGTGTGTGTGTGTGTCTGTCAACTTCTTTTACTCTATAAGGCTCTATTTGGTGAGCCAAGATTAGCTAAAACAACACTGTGTTGGGGGAAGAGATAGCAGAGGTGAAGGTAAATGCAGGCTCAAACCAGGTGTGTGACCAAGACAGAAAACAGGAAAGGAAAGAGTGTAGTATAATGACAATGAAGGAAACGGAGAGACAGCATAAGAAGGCAATTAGCATGAGATCTGTGAAAGAAAACAGGAAGACACAGGGGAAGAGAAAATGGAAGGAAGGAAAAGAATGGGATGATGGAGAGGGAAAAGGATGCAGAAAAAGTCACATGGAGGAAAAGTGAGTGAGAGAAGGAGAGGGAAAGAGAATAGGAACACAGGAACACCACAGTGGAACAGGCAGCTGGCCTGAGATGCTAATTCAGCGCTTTAACAAATCAATGCCACTTGAAAAGTACAATGCGAGCCCTCACTGGGTAGATGTCAGGGGACTGAGAAAATGCATTCTCAAGTATTTCACATTAAGAGGGAATAATGTGTTAATTTATAACTCTTCACCCTATACACTTGGATTATCCATCTGTGTCAGCGATTTGACTTCTTAAATTTATCAAAACCATGAGCAAAGGGAGGCATCTTCTGCTTAACCATTGGGAAATAGAGGTTTAGAAAAAGCCTGTCCTGTGTGGTAGTTCTTTTTGCTCTTCTCTTTGGTACTGGGGGGCATAAGTGGGGGTGGCAGGAAGGTGTGTGTATTGGAAGGGAGGGGAGAGGTCAGAAGAAAAAAGGAAAACCTATGGTCTTGCTAAAAGAGCAACCAAAGGGGGGGGGGGGGGTATGGTTGATTGCATTAGGTACCATCCATCAAAAATGACAAAGAAGAGAGGGAAAAACTTGAATCAGCAACCAGAGTTACCAACATTAGAATTTACTTTATGAAAACTTAGTGAAGGTCCTTAGGATATCCAGTGGAAGAGGATATACTAATAACTAGATTGTAATTGAACTGTTCGGAATGCAACACAAGCTCTAAAAATACTGTTTATCAAAATAGGAAGAGGCGGGAGAGCTAAGCTTATTTTATTTGGTTGATTAATGAGAAGAGTCGGTAAAGAAAACTGCAGGTTCTTCTCACATACATGAGTTGAATTAAATGAAGCAGTTGTCCCTCTTGTGTTAAAATACTAATTCTATACAAAACCAAGGTCTTGAAATTATTTCCTAATTCCACATTGATAGTTGATTTTTAATATGTAGACAGTACGCTTGATTAATTACCCCCCAAATCTAATAAGAAACACTTATTGAACTAACTACAACGATCTTGAAAGCATGGTTCACATGGAGCATCCTCACATAAAGGGGATATTCTTGCTTTTTAAATGTGACGGGTTCGAATTTGAAAGATGTGAACATTGCCAACCAAATAGTTTTTCAAGTAATCTAAAAATAAGTCTAATCAAAGTTTAACAATTACTCAAATTTCAAGAAAAAAAAAAGAATAAGTTTCAATAAATCATTTTAACTTATCTCATTTTCAAGATTATGTGGAAAGCATAGAAATAGCTGCTCTACTTTGAAAGGAAAAAAAAAAAGACAACTTTGTAAGTGTCCTGAGGTTCACGCCTCTGAACATTTTTCAATTATTTGTGCCACACATTGATGCCTAAACTCTACGGGCATTTCTCTTGCCAGGCCTACAACTGAAACAGAAACAGACATTCTCTTATTTTCAAGACATTCATATGTAAATACATGCTGATGAATGGAAATGAGATGCTATACATGATGGGTAATGCTCTACATTTAGTACATGTGAAAGTTACCTCACTCACTGAACCTCTAGTCCCTTCTCTTCCATTATGGAGCAGAAGATAAAAATGAAAGACGACAGTGGGCCTTCCATAAGTTTCTATAGGTTAAAGACATTCTCAAAGAAATACTTATGACAGAAAACTAGAGTTCTTGTAAATAGGATTTTTGGGGGGTGCCTTCTTTAAAAGGTTCTTTGTTCTAAAGAGTTTAGTCTTTTAAATGTTTATTGAATTTTGATCAGAAACTCCAATTGTAAATCTTCAGTAGTAATTGTTATAGTTGCCCTGAATCAAAGGTTCAATACAATCAAAATAATATCATTGTTTAATGAATGTTTTGTTTCTTCCAAAGCACAAAATTATCCTAGGAGTTCCCTTATTTCAGGATGATAAAGTAGCTTATTTTCCCCTTTCATAAAACCATAGGAGGCAGAATGAAATACATTGGATAGGTGTGGGTAAAAAGCTAAGGAATCACATATTTACGTTTTAAAAGAGTACACTATTTGTTTCTCCACAGTAGGAAGTCACCCTGTCCTTGTTTTTTGCATGAATTATTCCTGTCTGTCCCATCCTGGCTGCCCCCTAATATAAGCTATCTATTCTTATCATTATAGTACAGTTAATCCTCCTCTCCCTCCCACCACTCTCCCCCCCCCACTCACCTAAAGGGTTAAAAGACTAGAGTACATTTGTGACTTGTCAGTGACATATAATACCCAGGTCCTTCATGCAATCAACTTTTACTTGACATGTATTTGCTCATCACAGGACCCGCATTACTACTGGGAAAATGAAGAAAAACCTAAATTAACACTTGACATTCAATATGGTCAAGTCCTTAATTGGCTGGGCTTCCTGAGAAAGCAATTTTCTATTCCCCAAACTGTTCGTGTGTCATGTGTGGAGTGCAGCTCTTGGCCATCACTGCTGTCCCTCGCTCACTCTAATGAGAGCAGATGAATTAGTGCTACGTGACACGATTTGAACAGGGTTTCCTCCTCCCCTCCCCCCAATCCTTTTCCTATACTAGTGACAGCTGTGTGGCAGGGCGAAGAAAGACTAAGAAATGCTAGAGCAAAGAATCCTATGAAGGATAATAATTTTTTTTTAATGGATCATCAACATTTTGTTGATACCACTGAAAAGTGGTCATTTAATTGGGGAGGAGGGATAAGGGGGCTGTTGGGAAGACCAGAGGAATTATCTGAGTATGGTTAATTTGGGTTTGTATTAACTTTCAGCATCTCTCCCACTCCTGTTTAGTTTCATTATTAGATTGTAAAGATCTAATAAAAATAGAATTTACATTCATTTTAAAAATTAAAGAGTTCGGAGAATAGGTCACTTTGCAAAATGAACAGTATTGTGTTTTGGGTTTGGGTTTGGTTCTTCTTTTGGGGGGAAGGGGGGAAGAGAGGATCAAAACATCTCTCTTTTGGTAACAAATTGCCTTTCTATAATACTGTATTGGGGACAGGGGGATGGGGGTGGAAGGCAGACTATAAGAACAAATTCTCAGTATGATCACCTTGTACAGGTTTGTTCTTCTGGTCTATCCTGATTGCATTCTAAACAGTCCTGTTTGGTTACACTGGCTTTTAATTTCTGCCATAAATCTGCATGGATTTGACTCCTGTTTGTTGAGGAAGCATAACCAATATGTCTTGAATTGCACACCTTACTAGCAAGACAGAATCTGACCTAGTCAGGGGTTCGAAGGTAAAAGAGAGATATTTCTAATTGTACTTCACTTTTTCATTTCTAATATTAGTGAGGATCAAAGAAAATGTCTAAATGGTCTTGCCAAACCAATCAAAAGTTTCAAAAAAAATCTGAGAGATTAAAATTACATATTTGAGGGATGACTAATTTGTCTGAAATAAACAGCCAAGTGAAATGCCTAAGGACCTCATTACACTGGGCTTTAACTCATCTTACTTAGGTGAGACCCCCAAACAATGCAATATGTATATAGAAAGCCCAGCCAGAAAATCCTTGTGTCAGAAAATCAGTTTAAGCATGCAATCTTCAGGGATAACAGTCACAATGTAAACCGGCTTTAATCTTCAGTCTATGTAGAATAAGCCTCAAATGGCTTGACCATACCCATCTATAGCTCTGACCCAGACTTAGAAATGTTATTTCGATAATTACATCAGAAGGCTCTTGTGAGGAAACCCCTTTATAAAATCTAAAACATTACAGAAAAGTGAGCTATGAATTAAAATTTGGAGTGATGGCTACATTCTATCAAGATTTATCAGGATTTTCCAAAACTGACACATCACCACACCACCCCCACCCAAGTCAACAACTTCTACTACTGTTTACACACACATACACTACAGATAAATGTAGATATGTGTCTGTATCTGTGTGTATATAATTACGATATCAAATTATAAAATCATCTCCCACTTTTTGCATTTGTAACAATACAATCAAATAAAATGAGGGGGTTTTTTTTGAGATTTCCCTTTTCTAATACAGCAATTCATAACAACCAAACTTAAAGGTTTCTTTATAAGATCACACACACATATAATATGTATTGAAAGACAAGATTTCAATTTAACATGATACACTAAAGAACTTTAAAAAAATAATTCTTATACTTGTGGGAATATTAAGAAGATCCAGAACATAGGAAAACTCCGAGAGAGTAAACTACTTTATAAAAATTTTTACTTAAGATTTCAAGATTTTCCTCACAGCAATCCTAAAGGAAATAGTGCACGATTTTCTTCATATTGTTGATGAGGAAACTGAGCTTCAGAAAGGTAAGTGACTGATATAAAAGTACAGATTAAGGAATACAGATCATTTCTTTGCCAAAGTGCTTTTACTTTAAATAGCTATTCAGGATATTTTCACATCATGATTTATGGTGATGCTATCATTTTATTTTTTTCTCTCCATAACAAACCGTCCAAGAGGCAATATGATATACATAAAGTATTGTGGATAGACAGCTGGACTTGAAGTCTGAAAGACAAGGATTCATTTCTTGATTCTGACACATATTAGCTATGTGGCCACATGTAAATCACTGAACTTCTCAGTGCCCCAGCACTTCAAACCAAAAATCTGATGAATTTCTAATATGCATCAGTGGATGGGGAGTCTAGACAACAAGGAGTTTCTCACCCTGATGAAATGAAAAGGTAAGGAGGATCTCTCCCATCCTATGACTACCCTCCAAAAAGGCATCCTCTTGGGCATTTTATAAAGAAAAAAATTGGTATTTTGAGATAGTTAACTAAATTTAATATATCTAGTTAACTGCTAGAAGTAGTAGGATCATCACTGAGAAACAAAGGGCAGTGTGATCTGATGAATCGCTTCATGGTGACCTTTGAGATGCTGACTGGTCCGTCTAGTTCCATCTGGGAGATGCATGGCTTAGACAAGGATAGTTTATTAACAGGAGTAGAGAGTGAAGACTATAGTCATCTAAACTTGAAAAGGGGTAGACCTTTTGTTCTGGAAACTTTAGGATACTTTTTCCCCAAAAGAAGAACATTATAGAAATTAGAATGGATTCACTACCACTTCTCTTTAAAAAAAAAAAATCACATGGCTTCTCCTTGTTTTAGTATAATAGCTCACATGCACATAAGTGCTTTAAGGTTTAAAGACATTAGGGTGAAATCACAATATAAGTGTTCTTGACACTCAGCTATACTACTGAGGTGTGTACTTGGTAATATAGTGGATTAAGGCACAGATGGGGAAAAGGCCATCTATGACTTGAGCACTTAAAAAGCAGTTGAAAAAAGAGTTTGACATTTTCACAGAGTGTTCAAATTAAATATGGCCGGTGCAGGGTTGAGTGGGGGATGGGGTATGAGGGGAGGCATCCATCTAACCACTGATTCATCACCAACAGATTTGACCTATAAGGAACAGGGGGCAAGCAATGACAGGTCAGAGAAATGACTCTTTGACAAACTAAGCATTTTTTTTTCCCATGCACGGTATACACTAGGGTCTACCTTTAGAAAGTTTTTCTTTTTCTTTTGTTTTTGTTATTGTTGTTTGGTTTCGTTTTTTTAATTAAAGAAAGGCAATTGTGACTATGGCAAAATGACAAACTTTCCTGGCATTTTGTTAGAAATGAGCACTCTAAAGCTCATTTCACTCTCTCACACACACACACACACACACACACACACACACACACACACACACGCAACTTGAACTGGTTCTCTGGAATGTTAAGGATTAATACAGATGCTGGCTCCCACTGTCATGTCCATACAATATATGTCACCCAGAAAGAGCTGGATCAGTAGCCCTAAGGTACTTAAAATGGAGAGCAATTTTTTTGAAATTTCATTTTGAACCAAGAAGGGGTAGCTGCATAAAGTTTTCTACATGGTTTGCCCATCTCAAATAAAATGTTTATTCTATTTTTAAAAGTACAAATGCATGCCACCCACTCAGCTTATGTTAGTTTACATTTTACCATTTTCAGAAAATATAAACCCAGTGAAGAGGGAAATAATTGCTTAAAAACAACCTGGCACAGAAAACGATTTTTTCTTAAACACTACAGACTTTCTGGCAAAGACAAGGCATAAATGGTATTTCATGAAAATTAATAGCATCTAAAAGGATATACTCTCCTTTTTCCTCCTCCACTTCCTACTCTCCCCAAGCCCTTCTCCCTAAGCTCCCCTCCCTGGTATTAAAGATATTCTATCTAATTCCCAGTGGAGAGGTTTCTAAAAGTGGTAAGTCACAGCTGTGTTGACACAGACCTTCTTGAACATGGCATACCAACGTCATCCTGACACACTTACAGATGCCTTGTTACAAGCTGCACCAGTCACTTGACTTGAAATACCTGACTTAACTGTAAAACAAACTGTTAATCTCTGGTCTTTCCTCGAGTTCAGCTCTTCTCTGCAGTTTTGGAACTAAACCAACACCTTGTGATATTTCTTTCTATCACAGAGAGCTCCACTCTGATTGGTATTTGACACTGTCCAGTGACTGCTCAATGAGACCCCAGATAGCAGCACCTAGGAACACCTCAAGCCCCGTTTGCAGATCATTTTAAATGAGATGTTCCTGATTCCTGTTCCCACAGAAATCAATAATAGGATGACCTTCAATTTAAAATACAAACTAATTAATTACCTGTTCTGTTGAAAATGTTGATATCTGATTTGCCTGGAGAATTTCAATTATGAATAGATTATTTCTTTAAAGAAGCCCTTCAAAAAACAGACAGATAACTGAAAACCTCATAGTATACAATATAAATGATATTTTCTTAAAGTAGATATAAAATATTTTCCTTGCAAGTATTAATATTGGGAAGTTTCCCCCTTGTGGCCCATTTCCTCCTAGTGACATCACAATCAATTGCTTTGTAAATTAAAGCAATCCCACAAACACATATAGTCAAGAATCCATGGCTTTAAGGTGAATTAAAAAGCTTTTTAACTTGATTTCAGAGCTACTTTTCTACTACAAAAGTTAATGACCAAAATCTCTATTATAATGAAAGAGATTGCATTATTCAGTTTGTGTTAAGACTTTCAATTGTTTTGTTTTACAACTTCTAAAATACTTGTTTCCACATATATAATAAAACTATTTTTAACCTTTTTGTTTTGCTCATTCTTGATTAAACTTTATGTAGAGGTCACAACAAGAATAGCCATATATAAAATCAATTCTTATTCATTCAGACTCACCACCTACTAAATTCAAGGCACTGTACTAGGCAATATGGAAAACACAAAGATGATTAATTTTTATCCTTAGCGTTAAAAAGTTTAAAAAATAGTAAAGGGAATTCAATTATACAATACAAATAGTTCTAAAATGTGGGTGATATAATCATAGTCATAAGGAGGGTACAAAGTAGTATAAGAGTTTAAAGAAGGAAAAGATTTAAGGGTAAAATCAAGGAAGACTACATAGTGGAATATCAGCTTCCCCTTAGAAAATGAATAGGAGTTAGAAAGGTGAAGATAGAAAGGAAACAGTCATTGCACAGAAACTGGTATGAGGCAAGCAAAGGCAACAGACATGGGAAAAGGTGAGATCAGTTTAGAAAACAGTTAATAGTTGAGTTTTGTGGCAGAATAATATTGGGGGGGTTAAAGAAAGTTGGGTTGGCGGGGAGAGGGAAATTGTTTGTTTGTTTTTTTAATGATCAGAGCTATGATTTGGGAAGATTACCTTGGCAGCTATGTATAAGACTAAGTAAAATGAGGTAAGACAAGATGAGGGAAGACCAATTTGGAGACAAATTCTATTATCTAGGTGACAGGTAATGAGTACTGAGACTAAGGCTGTAGCAGTATGAATGTTGGGATGAGACTGGATTTATTGCATATTAGAACTGACTGATGAGAGAACTGATTGTACATGGAAGGAGAGACCACACAAAGCCATCAGTGAACACTTCAAGTATACAGCCAACATACCTTCTTTTAAAAAATGTGAATACAGGTTTAAAAGAAAGGATAATTCAGTTCATTCCTTTGTAGGAAAAGATTCATTTGAGAACCTCCAGTTTTTTAAAGTATATGCAAATGCAGCAATGAGTACTATTCTTTCAATTATCTAAATGAATGCTAAACTACATTTTAAAAGAGTTCTAGAACGCTTATCAAAGGAGTAGTGTTCTGGGAACCCTGTTGCATAGCCCTGGAAAAGATCATGTGAAAGCTTTGTTAGAAAATATAGTTGTATATAAAAATCAAGTATAGAACCAAGAGGATTCACTTTTTTGAAAGAAAGAAGAAACCAGAGTTCATAAACTAGAAGTTCCATGGATCTTTATTCAATAAGTTCCCCCTTTAAGTTAGATTTCACATCAACCATATTGCTGCCAAAGCGAAATACACTCATTTACCAGTAGTGTGACCTTAGGCGAGTCACTCTGTGAGCCTCAGTTTTTTTATTTGTAAAATTAGGGTAATAAAACCTGAAGTACCTAGTCTTTGGGTTATTATGAAGACACCCTAGATATGTTAGCTTTTATCATTGTATCAAGATCCCATTCAAATACACATCCACTTTGGTCTCAGATAGAAGACAGTCATTGTTTAAAAAAAATCAATTATATACATGAATAAAAGCAGTTCTCATCAATTGAAGATATTTTGTCTTTAAAAATAAACATCTAGGGGGGCAGCTAGGTGGTGAAGTGGATAAAGCACCGGCTCTGGATTCAGAAGGACCTGAGTTCAAATCCAGCCTCAGACACTTGACACTTAACAGGCTATGTGACCCTGGGCAAGTTACTTAACCCTCATTGCTCCACCAAAAATAAATATATAGAAATAAACATCTAGCGGGCTCAAAAGCCATTATACACATGCACAAAAAAACTATTATTGTATGATACCCTGAATCTACACACAGGACATAATCTGGCATTTATGTAAATCACAAATATATGTCTTTAGATCATAAAGCATACCATGTGCACAACATATGATGACTTACAAACAGGCCAACACAGATGTCTTTAACAAAATAATGTGTTTCTAAAGGCAGACTACTATCATAAAGTTAATCTATCATGCATTTTTGTAGGTCCTCTTTGTCATAACTGAAAAGCATTGAAAACAAAGCAAAACTATTAGGGCATGTTTAGAAGAACTAGTAACACTGCATGTTTTATCATACATACAATTATGCGCATATATGCACACCCACACACACCATCACATCTCTATCACTTTGTAGTTTTCACAACAACAACAACAAAAATTTCCAGGTAAAGAAAGGTGTGGGGTGAAGTGAGTATTCACTTCATACACCTGTACTTGAAGACCAGGGATGGGGGTTGGAGGAAAAAAACATCTAAAGCAAATGAAGGCATAAAATGTAAGTAAATCTTGTGTTATGTATGCTGTAAACAAACTGCAATGTTCCAATATGGAAAATATAGCAAAATATAGACAACATATTTACTTCCATATGCGCTAATTTGGGCAACTATGTTTCATTACTGGGACATGTGCTTGAAGGCCAGTATATATTTTAGTTTATTTCTTTGTCTTTAAATAACTTGTTTCCATTTACACCTTTAGGTAACATTTGAACTTTTGTTCATTTTACCTCACAAACCAGAATTTTACTCCTAAATTCCTCTGGTTCTTAATACAAGGTGAATGCTTAAATCAAGAAAATTACAAGTGAATAATTGATTATGGGACATTTCTTAATATACAAAATGAAAATCAAAGAACAAGCAGTAAGTATATCTGTATAGCACACTTCTGAAAGACTATGGAAGAATGACAGAGACAGATATGACACAGACAGTGCTTGATCCTTCTTTTCTAACTTGTATGTATATATGTTATATAATGTTATAATATATGTTGCACTAAAATTAAAATTTACTTTCCTTTCATGAAAGGTTCTTGGACATGAAAATAAAAATAGCCAATTGGCCCTGAGTGGTTCATTTGCCACCATTTATTTCATAGCCCTTACTTGAATGGTCTCTCAACATCATTTGCTTCGAAAGATAGTGGCATTTTGCATACTGTAGGTACACTATTCTTTTCATCATAACCTTTTCAATACTCTGATTCGATACTTCTTTTGCTTCTTTCTTTGCTTGGACTTAAAAAGTACATTTTATATTTTGTTGCCCAAAGAAAAAAACGTTGATCAGAAAAGCAAGGCCTCATAGCTGCCAAGAAAACAGAAGAAGCCATTCCATTGAATTTTGGAGATCTTAAGACATTTTGTAGGAACTTTTGAAGATCTTAAAACTTGGGGCTAGAAGAAACTATAAAGATTTTCAAGGCCAATTCCTCCATTTTATGAATGAGAAAACTGACAGAAAAACAAAGTGCCTCGCCAAAAGTCACACAATAAGTGAAATGTCAGGTCAGGATTTGAACCCAGCTTCTAAGGCTAATCCAGTCATCTTTGGACTGGCAGTGTGAATTAACATTCATAATGATGAAAACCAATCTATCTAGTCTTTAAATGTTTCTTCTATCTACTTTGCTATTGCTTTTTCAGAATGACTGAAAATATTTTGTTTCTATTGAATTTAAGAAGAAAACTAAGAGAAAAAGTTAAGTTAAAAGATGCTATATAAATTTAGCAAATATTTATCCATTGTTATTATGGGGGAAGTTACATATATGAATTAACCAATAATAACTGATGATTAACTTTTTTATTCTGATAGTATTTATTCACTATGAGAAGTATGAAATATGTCAAGGAAAACTGTACCTTAAGTTATAATTAAGCATTCTGCTTACAAGGAGGCACAAAAAAAGACAGACTTGAATCTTTTTGGGTGGTGTGGCACAGAAGACAGTAGTTTATATAAATTTTAAAATGTGGCAAAATTATAGAAATTAACAGAAAATGCTTCAGTACACATCACTTTACTATCATCTATTGACTGGCTGCTGGCTCACACACGGGAAAAGTGTTTTTAATATAATGAACTTTCCTGTTTCTCTCTTCATGAGAGAACCTGGAATATATTATACACATATGAATGTGGCCCGGGATGCAGGATATGGGATGTGCTTGCTATCAACAGATTAACACTTCATTTTCATTACCCTAATCTCACCACAGCCTGTGAACGCTCTCACTATTTCTTATTTGAACAACAATGGTGCAGGAAAAGCAGGCAGACAGACAGAAGGGGTTCATTAAAAGAACAAGTTCCTTATTCCCAAAACATATCTCACCTGTATTATCACAGAGTTCTGGCATTCAGAGTCTGCTACTGAATCAAGCTATCCCAGATGTCTACGTCTTAACTTTCTCTGCACACCCCCCCCCCCGCCTTTTGACTTATTCTCTTTATAAAAAAAAACACCTCCCCTTCTCTCTCTCTCTCTCACACACACACATACACACACACCCCCCTTCATCAAGAAATACCTTTTTTTGGTGTATGAGAAGATTTGTGACCATTTCTTTTTCAGTTGGCCAAGAAGACAGTGGGATTGCCTATAAAGAGAGCTCAGGAAGAAAATTTTGGCACTAAAGCCTGAGGTCTCTTCTATCTCCATCAAAAAGCTTTCTAGATTACTTCAGAGGTATTATAAGAGAATCATAGTTTCCTATTATGAAAGTTTCTTAAACATCATGATTTGTACTATAAGGAAATGATAAGAATAGTCTAATAATGGCATTCCCAATAAACTGCATAGGAACTTCACTATCAAGTCATAGGCCATCCTCAGGGCTGCATATCATGTTATGTATAGTGTTATAATGAAGTCCTTCTGGTGTTACCAATTAGCAAATCCCTTTGGATTGTGAACATGATGGACACCACATTATACAGAATTCCACACTATAGCCCTTGCCATCAAAGCTCCTGTGTACAAGGCTAGTGTGTGAAAAGTCTCATTGCCAAGTCAGAGACTAATTTAACCTGAGGATCCTATGTAGAAGTTAGAATATGAGGAACATTATTTTTAAAGCTCCTTTAAAAGTGTCACATTACTCTTCTAAACAAAAACTAAACCAGGAGACTTTCCATTTCTCCAAAAATCACAGAAATAAAGACGTCACATTGCCATGCAGTGAACCTATTTTTATTGTACTGAATACTTTCCTTGGAATTATACAAGCTGTCTAGTTCAGGCTGGAGCTGGGTGTTTGTTGGGATGCTTGTTTGTAAACTGAGGTTTCTCTTCCACTGTCTAAATTTTTTAATTAGATAAATCATCACATAATTTGACAGTATGCGAGTTAAATTCTGACACAAGGTCAATAAAATGAGAGCTTGCATTAGGTTTCAGGAAAGGACTATTTTCATGAATGCATTCATTGTATAAGGACTCCGTAGATCTTGCCTGCAAATGACAGTCATATGCCACCAGCATTCCAACCATGTCAACTGCTCAAGGGCTTTAAACACTTTGCACAGTAGTGGACAGATCTATTTATTAATGCCTGATTGGGTAACATAAACAAGTACTTTTTGATTGATTTAAGCAACAAAGTATTTCTGCTTTCATTAGCAAGCCTCTATATATGTTGTATGTGTCTACACATGTATGTATGCATATGTGTCTGTGTGTATAATTAAACCCATGCTAATGGAATTTCATTTTAATATTAGTTTTGTTATTATATTAAGGCAGCTGAAAGTAATTATTTTTATATGTGCAATCTTCATTAGCTTAGGGTTTTCCTCTCAGACATGTAGTTCAGACATTCCAATCATCAAACAGAAGTCTTGAAGAACTGTCTGGAGAACAAATAGCCACTAAAAGCTACTTTAATAAAGTTGAAAAATTCATGACACTCACACAAAAGCACAGCAGGTACAAAACTGGGAGATACACTCTCCCTACATGCATACTTTACCCTTGTCAATTTTAACAATCATATAAAAGTATATTAGCTTCTCATTGAAAACTAGGTCTTTAACCTAAAATTCCATTCGTGACTTATCATTGTTAATTCTATCTTATCTTTTATATATTTTAATAACGCATTTGTCTCTTAATTGTGAGGTCTAAGAAAACCACTGCTTCGAACAATTTCACTTTCCTTTTCATATTTTTATTCTCAACAAGAAAGAGCTCATATTATTTAAATGAAATTCTACCACTAGAAAATAATAATTCTCTTTAAAAAATAAAAAGAAATCACCAAATTTCCCCACTGTTAGGCACTTTCTTACACAGAGTGAAGATCAAATTGAGTTACCTTTCAGCACCTGTGAATGATAAGCCTGGGCATCTGGTCACACATTTTTATCATGCCTTCACTTATAGGAACACTTACATAGCAAAACACAGACTGTCCTCATGTCAACACCTATGCACAGGAATCTCTAGAAATGATGTTTTTCCTTCCATTCCTGTATCACAATAAACTGCTGGCAAGACAACTGTGCTATTTAATTATACCAAATTTTAGATGTATTTTAATTCCTTGTTCTTGTGAGAAAACTGTCAATGGAAAGAGAAAAGTGGCAGAGATGGAAGAAGATAAATGAAGAGAAAGAAGAGAACACAGTGAAAGAGAAATCAGTGGGATTCTGGGAGGAGAGGAAGACAGATGAGATTAAATATTTGCTTAAGTTTTTGGACACATTCTTCAAAAATAAGATTCTAAAATCATAACCTCTTAACAAAAAATAGCAAAACAGCATTCTGATCCGATACATTGAATAAGCTAATAGATATGCTGAAAAGAATTGTTACTCATCTAATAGCAGCTCAAGATTTTTTTTTTCATTTTCAAGACCGAAAAAAAAATTAAAGCTAAAAAATTCAAACTTTAAAAATACAGCTTGTTTTGCAAAACAAAGTTGTTATTCATTTACTATATTAGTAAAGTTGTAAATTGAAATTCTAGGTTAACCATTTTAGGGGACATATTCTTCAACAGGAATTTATACCTAGTCTTAATTTAAGATGTATAAATGGAGAGAGAATGCAATGGTTCTCTTTCTTCTAACCCTCATGCCTACACTTGGTGGCATGTAATGCTCCGAAGATTATTTGAACAGAATGGCAATGTATACTGGACTCACCCAAATGAACTCAAGTCATAAATGTTTTACCTTGGGGTTGGCATGTACTTTAGGAAATTTCCTGGGCTCTCTTTAGGAAAGTGACAAATTTTTAAAATCATAAATACTCATCCTCAATTCCCTAATCTTTCTTTAGGTGGGGGGGCGGGGAGAAAGAGGGGCCCAAGATTTAAGGGCAGTGAAAAGAATATGCTTTATGAAGAACTATTCACCTCCAAGACTGCACAGACCTCTTCAGAGTTGGTGGAATGCCATCTGGAGTAGGTATTTAGATTCTCCTTGCCTGTATTTTCCCTTCCTGAGTAGTATTCTGGGGGGGCTGGGGGGAGGGGGGGCCGCACAAAGACCATTGCCCTTCTGTATACTCATATTTTGGTGGTGTTAGGATCCTTAATGCCCATATTATATTCATATACTAAATTATATATAGCATATAATAACACATTTCACATATCCCCTTTGCTTCTGTCCTTTACTCCTTATTACTCTGGAATTTTAAAAAATATATATTTTCAAAGCTTGAATTTCAGATAAAGACCTTCTCCTTCCCCTTTCCTTAAACGCTAGTAGATGAAAAGCAGCAATCACAGTTTGGAAAATAACTGCTTTTCTGGGATAAAAAAGAGGCGTCAGTTTTGGTAAATAATAAACCATTTCCCATAAACTCCAACCAGCCATTGACTAGCAGGCAGAGAGGTGCCATCACTTAGCAGCAAGTATCATCTTTGTAGAGTGGAGAATAAAGGAAATTTATTCTGAGCATACTATTTATTCTACACAGTCAGATTCCAAATAGAATAAAGGAAATCTTGGAACTCTGATATTATTTGTTCTTTTAGTAGTATACCAAGCAGCCAGGCCCGACAAAACAATCGCACAGAAAATTTCTAAGTTGGAAAAAGCAGCACACTGTTCTTAAAAAGTAGCTTGTTTTCACCTTCTTCACTATGTCTACTCTATGAGGAGAGAAAATTAGAAGTAATCACAGAGAACATTACTAAATGTGTGTGCATATATAGAAATTCATATTTACAGATAGACATAAAATCATAGACATAAGTTTTAAAGTATAATAGTTGAGAACAAATTCCAAGGTTCCCTCTTAATCCTTCCTTTTGCCATATATTCTAGAGTCCCAAGTATAGAAAAGACCTCTTAAGCTGTGCAGGTCCATTAACTATTTGCATCCATAAGGAAATTTATGCAAAAAAGCTATGAAAATAACTGGCAAAAGACTATGCATAGTGTACATATTTTTAATCTTCCTAGTGAAAATAGATGGGGAGGGGGGGGGTCGTCCACTGGAGCTTTTTTTGTTTTTCTGACTGAAGTTTATGACGCCAGCTCTATATCAGTAACAGACTGTTCCTTTGGAATCTGGACGCTGTGTCACAACGACCTGGCAAATCTGAGTGCTTCTGCTATCGCTACAATCCTTGCAGTCTTGCCTCAGCTGTGACCCATTCACTTTTGCCCCAACTTCTTAGAGATGCCTTACTCAGCATCTCATTAGTTAGGGAGGATTTGCCTTGGCTCTTAACCCTGACACAGGAGTAGGAGGATCTGCTGCTGCTATATCCCAAATCTGTCCTGTCACTACATTAATCAGATTCCCATAAAACTATGCATGAATAATTGGATTCATCAGAGAATGTTAAAATACTCACATAAATATAATTATGAGAAATGCCTGCAATTATATATGCAGCACATGTACCTGTAGGTAAGTATTTTTCATCTGTCGTTATCTGAACTCAGCTTAGCAAAAGCTTTACAAATTATACCCACACCTTTTACTTTTGTACAGTTAATAAAATATATGTAAACATAAGCAAATTAAATAATTTCTTCAAAACAGTTACTTGATAGAAGCAACCTCATTAAATTATACTAAAAACAAATGAAAATGTTCACATAATTTTACTATGCATAAATTATATATGTGTGTTACATGTTTGTATTTATACATACTCAAGATGTATACACCGTATACTTCCCAATTTTTCTTGTTATGAATTTATGTATTCCATATAGTCTACATATATACACAAATCATGACAAACAAACCTACTGTATTCTATATTTTAATTCTAATGTCAAAGTTACATTATTCTGGGGTAAATATATGTATAAATTAATATATGACCATTTTTAAAAAGAAAACACAACTAAAAGCAACACCTGAAATGAGCCTATTAATTCAACAGGCTAAAGTTACATGTCATCTAAGTAAATGCAGATGTTTATTTTAATATAAAGACTGTAAGTTTGGGTAATGAAATTTTTCTTTATGATCACATGATTAACAAAACATACAAACAATGAAGTACAGTGTGAGGAAAGGGGAAGATGCAGGAAGATATCTGATGCTTGTTAAGAAAAGTTATTTTCAAAGATTATTAGCTATCAGCTGTTGTATTAAGGGCCCTAGTTAATTAAAATAAATATACATTAAAAATAAATAAGCTTAATTTGGGCTAGAATGTTTCTAGTCAAAGTTCAATTCACAAATTATAAAGGAAAAGCAGAATGAAATAGAAGCCAAAAGTATATGTCTTTTAACTAAGTAATAAAAAGTATTCAAGAGAAAAATTTCTTTGAGAGTCTAAAAACTTAGACAAAGCCGTAATTTCCATCGTAAAATAATGAGTCTACAAACTGAGTATATTTGCTTCTGTGCATAGCAGGAGCTGGCAGAATGCTTGTAGAATAACTCACACCAAATATGTATTTTATATTGGTTCTGACACTATTATTTTATATTTCTTATTGTACATTTTATCATTTGCTTTGAAATATACCAGATTTTGCATTAAGTAAAAAAAAAAAGTTTGCTTTATTATATCATATCTCTGGCGAACAGATGCTGCTGTCTTAATGTAAGTCATTGATTTAATTTTTAGTTTTCTTGGTCTGCCCCTCACCTATCTAGAAAATGATTTCTCTGGTGATAACTAACACATCATGCTAATGAGAGAACCTAATGCACAATAGAAAAATGTCACTACTAATAATATTTGCATGAAGTTAAATAAAGCAACTGTAAGAGAATGTCAGACAGTTGTTCCTTAATAAGATACAGTTTCACAATAAAATTATGTTGTTAATTTTGTTACATCATTGGGTGAATCCTAAATTACTATATAATGAAGCACAGAGTCATTTATAATTCTAATATACTCTTTCACTCATGTCTTAAAAGAGAGCTTGTAGAAAAGGTTTTACATTTTATTTGAATCTGACTAAATATCACTTCCCTTTTAATAAAAAGGTAAATGTCTTTTGCATTTGATGTCAATGTGAGTTAAAGCCATGTCTCTGTTATGGTCTCATTTCAGAAAGAAAAGTATTTTGAAACATAGCAACCTTTGAGATAACTGGGGGGGGGGGGGAGGGAGGAGAAGTACTATTCTGATCAAGAAACAAAACATTTGTGTAAGCAGAAAAAAAGGGCCTAATTTTCTTTTTTTTTAATGTCAAAATCAGTCTATATTTTCTGTTGATAACAATACCTCATAAGGCTAGACTAGTTAGAGTCCTGGACTCTGCCAGATTAGCAGGGAAGAGAGCAAAGGGTTTCTGGTCATTCTCGACCTGTCACTGATCAAAGTGACCCAAAGAAGAACTCCTTTTGCAAAAGTTAAGATTTATGCCCTTTAAGGTTATCAACCATTCTTCTGTATACAGAATGAAAATGACCCCTTTTAAGTGAATCATACTTCAATATGTTAGGAAGTTGGGGGGGGGGGAGAAGGGGAGAAATGTCGAGTGGCAAAAAAACATTTAGTCAAATTCTGGTATCATGAACTTCTAGCAAATAATTTAGAAATACAGCTCCATCCACAATTGTTCGTTGGAATGGAGTCCTTTATTTTTTTTAAGCATTAGACAAAAAGGAAGATCTGCATGTAAAAAGATTAAAACTCACTCATGTGAAAAGATCGCAAAAAGCATTCCTATATCCCTACTTCCCTGTTACCTTGAGATACACAATCCCAGATTATTCAATTTCAGCATTCATGGAAAAGTTCCAATCTTTAAGTTTTCTTATAATTATTGATAATGAATTCTCTATCATCTAGGTATGAAACCCTCCAAAGGGGTTTTTACTAAAGAACACTTTAATATTTTACATTTAAACAATAATGACAATAATATTTCAATTATCAGTATCACATTTCATGCTGTTTAAGAACCTCTGAAATGAAATTATTTTTCTACTGATTACATGGATATTTCATTCAGTATATAGGTACATAACATTTTCCTCTAAAATCCAAATATAGTCAAAATATGAAACCGTTTGGGATGATTTTATACCTAAGGAAGTTGAATGCAGTATTTCAAACTTTCCCCTGCAGTATGACAAAATTTAACTTAATTTGTTCATTGGAGTTAATGTTTCTTTAAACCACAGAATTCAAGAGAGAAGAATTGGGTATTTCAGGAAAAAGGTCACTCAAAAATTATACATGCTGAATCAGCATTGCTGATGAAGGGATAAGGGAACAAACATTACAGTATGTGAAGGAAAAAAAAACTTGACACTTACATATATTTGCAGTTTTGCTCACACATTGTTTAAATGTATAGCTGGTATACACAAAT